>NW_024081787.1:289774-484117 GCF_003009895.1 Hyaena hyaena | reverse complement strand
CATTTTGAGTTTATTTTTGTGCATGGTGTGAGAAAATGATCTAGTTTCATTCTTCTGCATGTTGCTGTCCAGTTCTCCCAACACCATCTGTTAAAAAGGCTGTCTTTTTTCCATTGGATATTCTTTCCTGCTTTGTCAAAGATCAGTTGGCTGTATACTTTTGGGTCCATTTCTGAGTTCTCAATTCTGTTCCATTGGTCTATGTGTCTGTTTTTGTGCCATATCGTTGGTATATTTTAAATGTTTATTTTAGAAATTTCAGACAAAACTTTTTAAAAATATATAAACCACTAGATTTCCAAATAGATGTATTCCTTAGAATCATTAGCCACTGCAATAGTAGTTCTAAAACCAATTAGGTCAACCATAATGATGTTTAATTTTTAACTTACATTACTAATGAAAGACCACTAAACAATTGTTTAATAGGAAAAGAGTATTCAATTATTCACAACTTTCTTGAAATATTTCTTTATTGTTGAATGCGATTTTTGAGTGATCACTCCTCATCAAATTTGATCCAACACCGCAGAGAACTGAAAAATGTAAATTGCTAAAAATAATTATCTGTACTTATGACAAACGTTTTCTCCTGGGGGAGTAACATTCATGTACAAAAATGCACATTAGTCTAGGAAGTAAGCACTGAAAGACTTAATATAAGACACTACTGCTCATCAGTCTCTTGGTAAATCTAACCACTTTCTTATATTAGCCCAGTCAACTGGGTTACAGTTTTTTTTAACTGGCCACTGGAATATATATACACATACCGTGTACCTATTTATTTTTGTTTTCTACTTGCTATCCATTTTTCTTTGTATGCTGTGAAAATAAAATGGCAAAGGGTAAGGAAAATACTTTTAGCAGACTGGACATAGTCTGAACATAAGACACATTTCCATTTTCCTTGCCAGTGCTGAAAGTTGCAGTGAGCAAAACCTTTTCCGGATAAATCACATTGACAGTCCCTGGTGTGGAGATCGTAACAGTTTATCACTTCAGGTTGTCAGTGTGTTTGCTTCTGGGAATGAAGTAAAAGGATCAAGTTGCCCGAGATCCCCAGTGTGCTGCATCACCATCAGTGCACTCCCTTGAGCAAGCAGAATATTTGTTCTGGTATCAGCCTTGTTGGACTTCTTATTTAAGTGGGTAAATTTCAACTAGATACAAAGTGTCATCTTTATTATTCTGAATGCTAAATGTTCCCTAGAATGTTATAAAATAAATAGCTATTATGTGAAGACATTGAAACAGTAAACTAATGGTTCTTCTCCTTTTAAAGCATCACCTTATATATTTAAGCAAAATAATCAAAGTACAATAAAATAAATAGGGTAGAAAAATGAACTACTTGAAAAACAAGGAAAAGAAAGAGAAATACAAGCAATACTGCTATATATGATTAGAAACACAGCGAGTGTCTATGAAGCACATGGAATTGGTCATTGAGATCCTTGATTAGCTTTGCCCAATTGCTTGGGTGGTTGAGCAGAGAAATTTGATTGCTGATTGGGTTATCCAATCTGGTTGCTAGGATGACCTAATAACCAGACCAATCATTTTCAGTCCAGTTATTTTGATTACCCTGTGACTCAAATTGCCCATTTCATAAACTTACCCAGTGCTCAGATCTCAACTTGTAAGTGATTGAGGTGATCAGCCACATAGAAATGATCAGAGTATTCAATTTTAGAACATAAAATTGTGAATAAAGTGAGGAAATGGAAAGAATTCCTGTTCTCAAAATCTAAAAACTGATACAATGAATAACGTTTTCCCCTCATAATATAAATGTTCTCAGCATTGTTCTTATTTCTAAATTAAAATCTAGATAATCTTTTTGAAACTTTTCTAGCCGACAAAAATCAGTTATTGAAAGAAGTCAGAGAAAATGAGTTCATTTCAGTGCATATGAATGAAATGTACTGCATAATTCATTAGAGTTGAGTGGCATTATTTAACTGATTATAATTATACAACAAATTAGGTATTTGTTTAATTGAAATTTGCTCAAGGAAACATTTCACAAATTTCTTACAAATCTAGTTACTACTAATCTTCAATTGCCGTGGAATATAAAACAGCTCACCTCATATTATAGGTGTCCCACCACTTCCCCTCCATAGCTTAAATATTTAACACTTATTAATTTTTTTTCTGAAGGGATACTTAGGGCAAGAAAGATATTGTCTACAAAGACTGATTCTTATAGATTGTGCAGGCACAAATCTACCTTGTATATATTTTTATCGGCATTCCAAAAGTCAAATCACATGTTGTACTACTATATATGTTCAAGCCTAAATTTATAGATTCCTCCCCCCAAAGCTCTGAATTTGGTAGCTTTTCCTACTTAGCATAAAACCTCTTAATACATTCAGATATGCTGATACACTTTAGTCTTCTAGCTTGACAATTTATCAAGGGAATCTCTTGTGAAAGAACTTCACCTTAAACACTGCAAAATATGTTCATCTAGCAAGGCAATGTTAAAAGGTAAGAAAAATATTCTCTGTTGAATACCTTGTATTTATACCATTTGGGGTTTTGTATTTAACATTAAAAAATATATATTTTATTTATGTAACTTGTTAAAAAATTAACAAAGAAACTGAGGTACAGATAAAGAGGTAAGAAATCTTGCATTTCATTAAAAAGGAAAAAGCACTCTATGTCTTCTCTCTAGAGTTTCCTTATCCATTTCCTGGAATTATGACAAGGGAATAGTTGTAGTCCCAGATAAGTGCACAATTTACTTTCCCAATATTGCCATCCTCTTGGAGGAATGGAAAACAAACATGCAGACCACAGACTTACAATGAGCAAGTCAACAGGGAACATGAGAGAGAAACAGAAGACCAGAAAGGATGGGGCAGAAATGACAGCACCCACCCTTAACTTACTGGTTTCCTTTTATTAAAATCTACATATTCTGAGCTTACTGCTTTGACTGATAGTTCTTACTCAAAACTAGAGCTAATTTGGCAGAGACATTATCTCAGTTCAAAATTTAGGTACTGTTTTAGTTTATATACCTTCTGTCTTCACCTTAGATATAACAGAAATGCTTATTTGTAGAGAAAAAATTGTTTAAATTATTGATTGTATAACCTTTGTATAAACTTCGTTAATGCTGTTAGGATTTGAGTTTATCAGAAGTGGATTTTTCTAGCAATATTCTCAGAAATAATATCTTAGGGGTCTGGAAAAGAAGCAAATTAGGCAAAGAGAAATGTTGGGCCACAAGAGAGTCACAATGCATCACGTGACCCCACAAGAATCTGTGAACCAGGATAGCCCTTCAGAGTTATCCCAGGTGGTAAGGGGGCCAAACCCACCAACCCCTCCAGATATCAGTCCTTTCAAGCAGGCTGTCCCAAGAACATAAAATGACTCTGTAGTCAAAGGAAATTTCCAGTGAGGACTGCTACTGCAGGCTTATAGCAAAAAGTGTTCCCACAAGCTGGATGAATATTCTTTGAGTCTTCAAGGGGAATGTGGGTCTAGCAACATACCATTTCCTACAGTGAAAATATTATCCTATGTGCCTAAACCAGAGATGAAATTGTTACAAGTTAGAATAGGTTATGAAAGGGTGTGCTGCAGGACATGTGTGGGTTGGTTAGAAAGTACAAGGTAAATGAGGAAAATATTGAATTCAATCTAAATCTAATCCAAAGAACTTTGAAATTAGCAGCGAATCTATTGAAAATTGAGGGTAACTCCAAATGTTTGCAAAAAACGTTATGATTTAAGTATTTCCATGTCCCTGACTCAGAAAAAAATGAATTTTTAAATATAAAGTGTAAGAAAAATCATTACCAAGAGCCATATCAAGGAGCTTACCACTTTTTTCTCTCAGGAGTTTTAGGTTTTCAGGTTTTAATGTTTATGTTTGTAATCCATTCCACTTAATTTTTGTATACAGTGTAATACAGTGGGTCGGTTTCATTCTTTGTGTGTGACTGCCCAGTTTTCCCAGAACCATTGATTAAAGAAGACTGTCCTAGGGGCACCTGGGAGGCTCAGTCGGTTGAGCGTCGACTTCAGCTCAGGTCATGATCTCACAGTTCGTGGGTTTGAGCCCCGCGTCGGGCTCTGTGCTGAGGGCTCAGAGCCTGGAGCCTGCTTCAGATTCTGTGTCTCCCTCTCTCTCTGACCCTCCCTTACTCTCTCTCTCTCTCTCTCTCAGAAATAAATAAAACATTTTTTTAAAAGTTTAAAAAGAAAAAGAGACTGTCTTTTCCCCATTGTATATCTTTGGTTCCTTTGCCATACATCAATTGACTATATATGCATAGGTGTACTTCAGGGCTCTCTATACTGTCCCATTGATGGATATGTCTGTTTTTATTCCAATACCATACTATTTTAATTACCTTAACTACGTAACACAGTTTGAAATCAGGGAGTGTGATGCCTCCAGCTTTGTTCTTGTTTTTCAAGATTGCTTTGGATAACTGGGGTTTTTAATGGTTCCATACAAATATTTGTATTATTTGTTCTATTTTTGTGAAAAATGCCATCATATTTTTGACAGGAATTGCACTGAACCTGTAGACTGTTTGGGGTAGTTTGGACATTTTAACAATATTGACTCTTCAATCCATGAGCACAGAATTATTTTTCCATTTATCTGTGTCTTCTCCAATTTCTTTCAATAATGTCTTATAGTATTCAATATACAGGTCTTTCACCTCTTTGGTTAAATTTATTCTTAGGTATTTTATTATTTATTTTTGATGCACTCTATATAGGATTCTTTTTCTATTCTTCTCTTTTGATAGCTCATTATTAGTGTATAGAAACAATTTTTGTGTGTTAATTTTGAATCCTACAATTTTACTAAAATCATTCGTTAGTTCTAATATCTTTTTTTAGTTCAAGAATAATTAACACACAGTGTTACATTGACTTCAGGTATACAATATAATGATTCAACAATTCTGTACAGGACTCTGTGCTCATCACAGCAACAAGTATACTTTTCATTCCCTTCACATATTTTACCTACTTCCCCTCTGACAACTACCAGGTTGCTCTCTATATTTAAAAAGTCTGGTTTTTTGTTTGTCTTTTTTTATCTTGTTCATTTGTTTTATTTCTTAAATTCTATATATTAGTGAAATCATATGGTATTTGTCTTTATGATTGGCTCATTTCATTTAGCATTATACCCTCTAGATCTATATTGTTCCAAATGGCAACATTTCACTCTTTTAATGGCTGAGTAGTATCCATTGCAAAGATATAACTACATTTTCTTCATCCATTCTTTACTCATTCATCTATGGATAGACACTTGTACTGATGCCATATCTTGGCTAATGTAAAAAACGCTGCTATAAACATAGGGGTGCATAGTTCTAAGAGTTTTTTGATTGAATCTTTAGGGTTTTCTATATATAGTGTCATGTCATCTGTAAATAGTGATGGTTTTACTTATTCCTTTACAAGATGGGTGACCTTTTTCTTTTTATTGCCTAATTGCTCTGGCTAGGATTCCCAATACTTGTTTGAACAAAAATGGTGAAAGGGAACATCTCTGTCTTGTTCCTGGAGTTAGAAGAAAAGCTTTTAGCTTTTCACTGTTGGGTATGATTTTGGCTATGGATTTATTATATATAACTATTATGTTAATGTATATGGAATGTAATGCATATGTTGATGTGCATTCCCCTATATCTGCTTTGTTGAGAGTTTTTACCATAAATAGGTGTTGAATTTTACTAATGCTTTTTCTTCGTATTGAGATGATCATACGATTTTTATCCTCCATTTTATTAATGTGACATATCACATTGACTGATTTGTGGATGTTGAACCATCCTTGCAGCCCTGGAATAAATCACACCTGATCATAGTGTATGATCTTTTTCATATATTGCTGAATTTCTTCACTAATGTTTTGTTCAGGATTTTTGCATTGGTCTTGGTGATGACTTTTTAATCAGGAAAAAGCAACAAAGGCAAAAAATAAACAAGTGGGGCTGCATCAAATAAAACACTTCTACACAGCAAAGAAAATCATCATGAAAAGGTAATCTACTGAATGGGAGAAAATACTTGCATATCACTGTAAATCATGCATCTGAGAAATTACTAACATCCATATTATGTAAAGAACTCATGTAACTCAATAGCAAAAAACTAACAATCTGATTTCCAAATGGGTACATTTTCTAAATAGACATTTTTGCAAAGAAAACATATCAACAGCCAACAGATACAAGAAAGATGCTCAACAGCATTAATCACAAGGGAAATACAAATCAAAACCACAATGAGGCTTCACCTCATACCTGTTAGAATGGCTATTATCACAAAGATAAAAAATAACAAGTGATGGTGTGGATGTGCAAAAAGGGAACTCTTGTGCACTGTTGCTTGGAATGAGCCATTATGGAAATCAGTATGGAGGTTCCTCAAAATTGAAAATAAAACTACCATATAATCCAGTAACCCCCTTCTCAGTATTTATCTGAAGAAACTGAAAATACTAACTTGAAAGATATAACTGCATAACTGACAGTATGCAACCCTATATTCATGTATTCCCTTCAGTATTGTTTCCAGCAGCCAGGATATGGAAACAACCTAAATGCTCATAAATGGATGGGTAGAAAAAGAACTGTAAAATTTTTAAAAAGTATATATATACACACACATTCATATATGTATGTATATTACAAAACACACACACAACGGAGTATTTATCAGCCACCATAAAAAAGAATGCATCTTGTCATTTGTGACAATGTGGGTGGACGTTGAGGGCATTATGCTAAGTGAAATAAATCAGAAAAGTGAAATGCTGTATAATCTCTCTTACATATGGAATCTAGAAAAATAAAGAAAAAAAAAAAGACAGTGGCGCCTGGGTGGATCAGTCAGTTATGCAACTGACTGTCAGTTTCGGCTCAGATCATGTTCTCATTGTCCTGGTATCAAGCCCTGCCTCAGGCTCCGTGCTGGGCACGGGGTCTCCTTGGGATTCTCTCTCTTCCTCTCTCTCTGCCCCTCCCCTGATCTCTCTCTCTTTTTCTCTCTAAATAAATAAACACTAATTTTTTTAAATATGTGTATATATATTATTGTATTATATATATACAAAACAATAAAATTTTAAAATATGTGTATATATATTGTATATACAATATACAATATTTTTATAATATATATATATGTATATATATATACAAAACAACAGAAACCAAAACCAAGCTTGTTGATTCAGAGAATAGACAGTTGCCAAAGGCAGAGGTGAGGGTGGGAGGGGGTCAAAGGTAAAAGGAAAAGAATGTAATAAAGATAGTCATCAGTTATTCTGAATGCATAATTTAAGTTGTTTAGATGCAAACACGGTGCAAACTACTTTACATATATTAATTTGTATATATGTAAATGCATAGTGGTCTTTATACATTTTTTAAGAGCTGCAAAATACTTTTTAAAAGTAAAATTGAAAAGGAAAACACCAATGCATAATAGAGATTAAAAGCAGCTTCCCATCTGCAGAAAAAAATGGGGGGGGGGGTTCTGGCAAATTATTCTTCTGCTCACTCTTCAAGCCATCTTCTAAGGTATTATTGTGTTTCCCTGAAGTTCCAAGGAAAGTTCTATTAAATCTATCTGAAGTATATTACAAATTTATTAACATTGTTTATCTGGATACCACCATTGTCACCCTTACCATATTTCTTAAAGATTTCCATCTCTTTTTTCCATTCTTGATATCCTAAAATCCACTTTCCATAACTCAGACCAGGAAAGTCTTTTTAAACCATAAATTAGTGCTTGTAACTTTTCACCTGGCTTTGGTCATTACTTTATTCTTGATTTCTAGAATGAAGGTTAGTATACTGTAAATGTAGTAAATGCTCAATAAATATTTGTTGAAAAAATAAATATTATTCTATTGCCTAAAACTCTTGAAAAGTTTTCTATCACACTTAGGCTAAAATAGAGTTTAATGGTTATAATCCTCACTAGGGTACATTATATGATTTTTGCCGGTCCCTTCAGCCTTCTCTTCTACCACTCCTAACCCTATTTAGTTTATTCATTCTCACCGTAAAACCTAAACTTTAGCACTTCCCTCTTCATAGAACATTATACTCCCCTTTCCATACCTTACCACCCAGATCTTTGCATGGTTTATCCCTTTAATCATTGTGTATACAATTTAAAATCATTTCCTCATAGAAACACTCCCTTGCCGCCCCAAATAAATAGACCTCCAGTTACTTTGGAACATTTCATTTTATTTTTCATCATGCTACTTGTAATGTTCTTATTGTACATATGTTGTTCATTGTTATAATGTAAACCCTAAAGGAGTTGAATTTCTGTCAATCTTGCTTTCCACTGTGTATGTAGTTTCACACATGGGTGCATATGTTTGCCCACATTCATGCACACACACATCTGGTGATTTCATTGCATCCTGATTTAGTTGAAAGCAAGGATTAAGTCTGCTGCATTTATAGTAAGAGATGTGGGAATATCTCCTTTCTTATTTCAGCTTTCTAAAATGTAAATGGATAAAATCATGTATTTGTCTAAGTAATATAAATGCTGTGAAAATCAACTAAATTATATTAAGAAAAACAATCCCAAAATGTACAAGGAAAGTATCTTGATCATTTTGTTGCTATAACAAATTACCATAGACTGACTGGCTCACACAACACATATTTATTTCTCACAGTTATAGAGGCTGGGAATTCTGAAATCAGGTGCCGGCATGGTTGGGTTATAGTTAAGGGCCCTCCTCCTGGTGTCCTTACATGATAGATAGAGACGGAGAAAGGAAGTAAGATATAATGTTTCTTCTTAGGAAGTGCACTAATTTCATTCATGAGGGCTTCACTCTCATGAACTAAGTGCCTCCTAATATCATCACATTATTGGTAGGATTTCAACATAGTAGTTTTAGAGAGACACAACTTTTAGTCATAACAGAAAGCATACCAAGAGTGCCCAGAACATCCTCTTCCTTAAAGGCCTGGATTTCAGAAAAAAGTCAAATCTGTATCCAGAGTTAAGTGTCTGCTCTAGGATGAATAAAACGCTGTCCTTTCTGTGATGGAGACTAACCAGTATAATCAACCTGCCATCAGGTAGCTGGCTGATCACCCCAGGGAATGGTGCCACATCAGGGATTCACTGTTGGTGTCCACTGCTGGCAGACTGGGAGCTCAGCAAAAAGCCATAGCCATGTAAGCCTTGATGAGTAGGGGTCCATGTTGCTGAGTCCAGCACAACCTTTATCTGCCACCATAGCCACTTCTTTCATGAGCCCACTAGGTAATCACAGGGGTGCTTAAGAAAAGAGGTTGACTGGTATTCACAAAACAGGTAATCTTAATCACTTGATTATTAAAATCCTCCTCTGCTGACATCACTTTTTAGCAAGTATTCAAATAAGACAGATATATCTTCATGCTCTTTGCCATCTTTATCTTTTTTGATGAGGTCTCTATTCACATCTTTCAATGATTTTTAATAGCATTGTTTTATATTATTATTTAAAAGTTCCTTATGTATTTTGTAATTTTACACATTTTAAAATTTTTTTGAGAGAAAGCCTGAGTCAGGGGAGGGCAGAGGAAGACAGAGAGAGAGAGAAGAGAGAGAGAGAGAGGTAGAGAATCTTAATCAGGTTCCACTCTCAGCTTGGAACCCAATGAGGAGGCTCTATCCCATTGACCCTGGAGTAATAACCTGCACCAAAATCAAAAGTTAGAATCTAACCAACTGAACCACCCAGGTGCCCCTTCCTTATGTATTTTGGGTAAAATTCCTTTAACATACTTAATATTTTAAAGGATTTTCTCCAATCTGTGGATTGCTTGTACTTTCTTGACAGCATTTTTCAGAGAATAGTGTTTGTTTTAATTTTAATACACCTCAATTTATTGATTTTTTTTCTTTTTCATGGATTATTCTTTAGGTATATGCTTTTGGTAACTAAAAACTCATGATCAAACTCAAAGTCACACAGTTTCTCCCCCAGTTTTATAATCTTGTTTTTCACATTTAGGTCTATATCTATTTTGACTTTAGTTTTGCACATGGACTTCCAATTGTTCCAACATTTGTTGAGATTATCCTTCCCTCCTTTGATTTGTTTCATCAAAGGCCAGTTCACTACATTTGTCGGTTCTCTATTCTGCTCTATTACTCTAAGTGTCTGTTCATCAATACCATACTGCCTTTTCCCCTGTAATTTAAAAGTCCTCTGATTTTCTTCTTCTTGGCTATCCTGGGTCTGAGCTTTTCCATGTAAATGTTATAATCTGTCAATATCTTTAAAATAGCTTGCTAAAATTTTGATAGTGAGTGAGTCTATAGATAAGATTTAAAATAATTCACATGTTAAATAATAAAGAATTTATACACATAGCATATTTATCCATTTACTTAGATCTTTGATTTCTTTCACCAAAATTTTGAAATTTTCCACGTATACATTCTATGTATTTTGCTACATTTACTCTTAAATATTTCATTTTTGGAGGGCTATCATAAATGATATTTAAAAACATTTTTAAGTTCCATATTTTCTTTGCTACTATAGAAGAATGTAACAGAATTTTGCATAATAATCCTATATCCTAAGATCTTGCTGTGTTCACTTATGCTTTTTCTGTATCAGTTATCAATTTTTGGTCATGTGATTTTTCTTCTTTAGCTTATTTATGTGGTAGATTACATTGACTTTTTAATGTTGAACCAGACGTGCATACCTGGAATAAATTTCACTCTCTAATGGTGTATAATTCTTTGTATACATTGTTGGAATTACTTTCTAATATATCTTGAGGATTCTTGCATCTATTAACATGAGAAATATCAGCTTTTAGAAACTTAGAGAAATGTCACACTTTTTTAATGGATTTATCTGTATTTGGTATTGGGGTAATGCTGATCTTATAGTTAGAAATTATTCCTCTATAGGGCACCTGGGTGTCTCAGTCGGTTGAGCGTCTGACTTCAGCTCAGGTCATTATCTCTCTCATGGGTTCGAGCCCCCCATCAGGCTCTGTGCTGATAGCTCAGAGCCTGGAGCCTGCTTTGGATTCTGTGTCTCCCTCTCTCTCTCCCCCTCCCCTGCTCACATTCTGTCTCTCTATCTCAAAATAAATAAACGTTTAAAATAAGTTAAAAAAAATTATTCCTCTTCTTTTTTTTAACTTTTTTACATTTACTTATTTTTGAGAGACAGAGACAGAGCACAAGTGGGAGAGGGGCAGAGAGAGAAGGAGACACAGAATCGGAGGCAGGCTCCAGGCTAGGAGCTGTCAGCACAGAGCCCGCCATGGGCTTGAACTCACAAAAACTGTGAGATCATGACCTAAGCCGAAGTCAGATGCTTAACTGACTGAGCCACCCAGGTGCCCCAAAGTTATTCCTCTTCTATTTTTTCTGGAAGAGATTTTTGAGAACTGGTATTATTTCCTTCCTAAATGTTTAGTAGAAATCACCAATGAATTATTCTGGGTCTAGTACTTTCTTTGTGGGAGACTTTTATTTATTCAATTTCTTTAAAAGATATGAGCCTATTAGATTTCTATATCTCTTTGGGTGCATTTTTATAATTTGTGTCTTATAAGAATTGGTTAATTTTCTGCAAATTATCAAAGAGTTATTTATAGTATATCTTTTTTATCCTTGTTTTGTGCATGGGGTCAGTGGTACAGACCCCTGTATCATTTCTGATGTTGGTCATTTGTGTCTTCTTCCCTTTTTAGATTGCTATTGTGCCTAGAAGTTTATTAATTTCATGAATCTTTTCTCTAAAACTATTTTTTATTGATTTGCCTTTATTACATCTCATCCTTTTCTCTGAAGTAGACTGTAATATATTGAGTAATAGAGACATAGGTAAATAGGCTTTGGGGTGAGGTTGTAGGTGAATCTTGCTGGGGCTCATTCAGCTGTGCCTTGTGTTTGCTGTAGCTGTAGGTACAAGATGCTTCAAGTCCCTCCAGAGACCTTATTTTGTCTCCACTGAGACAAAAATAAATTTGAGTTTTCACTTCCCTAAATACTCCCTCTCATAAGAGGAAGTAATCCACTGTTATTATACTTGATTCCTGTGGTAAATGTGATGAAGCTTGGGGAAAGGGAAGCATATTATAATTTTATAATGTTCTAAAAGCACTCTAACAATGAAATCTCAGTTTTTTAGTGGGCCTATGTCACTAGGCTGTGACCTTGACAACTGTCTCTAGCTTACCCTGCAGCCTCCACTTAGGAGAGACAGATAGGCTAGAGCTCTCTCGTTGAAGAAATGCGCTTTCTGCACAAAGAATAAGGCTCTAGTACAGCTTCCCCCCTGCCCCCTGAAGTATAGATTTTGTTGTGAAGAACTCCTTAAAACTGCCAGAGCCATGAAGATATCTGTCTTGGCTCTTCATCATGTTCGCCTCTTCATCTTGGAATAAAGCTCATGAAGGTATGAAGATCGACTAAGACTATATCTCTAGGAGTTTCTCTCTCTCACTCTTATTTACATTCAGTCTTCAGTAACTCATCAAAACTATTATTGAAGTATTCTGATTGGCTTACAGTGCCAGCAACTTCTGCTTCATGAAAGCAAATTTTGGCTATAATCTCTAGATTCACCTGCCTTTCCATATTTCCCAATGGTGGTTTGCCCTGTAACCTCAATTCTCAGATGAGTCAAGAAAAGTCATTGATTTTTAATTTGTTCAGCTTTTTTCTTATTGTAAGGATATGAGTGACAATCCTAAGCTCTTTACATGTCATATCTGTATTCAATTAACTTTTGAGTTTTTCCTAATCTGCTAAAGGTTACTGTCACATGCAATTTACAACATCACTGTGAGAAAACATATTAATTACTAATAGTTATCGATCACTTATCTGTCAAGCAGGTATGGCTTTAGGCACTTGACACAAATGAATTCATTTGGTTCTCATAACAGTCTATAAGATAGTGATTACTCATATTATCTCTGTGTTGCAGATATAAAAGCTGTGGCCAGGAAGATTAAAAAACATTAAATATTATAAGAACAAAAGTGATATGAAATTGAGATGTAAACCTAGAAAGACCATGTGAACTTACTGTGCTATAGAAATATACACTTGCTACTTATAATAGTTAACTTTATGATATTTAATTTCATGAAGTGCCAAGGCATTTGAAAAACATTCTGAATATGTCTATGAGGATATTTGTTGATGAGTTTAACATTTAAATTATGGGCCAAGTAAAGCAGATTATCCTCCCTAATATTAATAGGCCATATTCAGTCAACTGAAGTCCTGCATAGAACAAAAGCAAACAAACAAACAAACAAAAAAGGATAAGAAGGAACTTCTCCTGCCTGACTGTTTTGAGATGTCACGGGTCTTTTCTAGCCTTTGAATTTGAATTAAAACATTGACTAACATTGACTATTCTTGCACCTTAAGCTTGCCAGCTTTTGGACTAGAACGTACATTAATTCCTTATAATCAATTTTTATCTCTGTCTTTCTGTGTGTCTGTTACTCCTCTCTCTCTGTTTTCTCTCTTTGATTTGTTATATCTGTTTCTCTGAAGAACCTTGACTAATATGCTGTGTTTATCCACCTCCATAATTGTTTAATTCATTAATTTATTTAGCTATTTATTCAGTTCTATGATAAGCCTTAATTAGAACACTTATCTCAAAAACAATAAAGGACAATATTGACAAACTCAAGAATATCACAATTAACTTTCCCCATGACAAAAAAACAATCAAGGTCATAAAACAAATGATTAGCTATGTGACAAAATCACTTGCAGGATAAAAGTTGTGAATTCCACAATTCACAAAGAGTCTTTACAAATTAATAATAAATAAATGAAATCCAAGAGAATATTAAAGAATAAAAGTAGTGTGTTTCTAATAGAGAAATACAAATTTTTTTTTATAAAATTTTTTTAATGTTCTTTTTTACTTATTTCTAGGAGAGAGAGAGAGAGAGAGAGAGCGTGAGCAGGGGAGGGTCAGAGAGAGAGGGAGTCACAGACTGAAACAGGCTCCAGGCTCTGAGCTGGCAGTCAGCACAGAGCCCGACTCGGGGCTCGAACCCACGAACCGCGAGATCATGACCTAAGCGAAAGTCGGACGCTTAACCAACTAAGCCACCCAGGCGCCCCGAGAAATACAAATTTTAAAAGAACCTAAGAAAAATTTGCTACCAGAGTGCCATGTATAATAATTGCAAGATTTTGTTTTTTTGAAGAAAAATTATAGTTAGGAATATAAGGTACATTGGTAGAAACTTCGTCTTTGGGAGAGTGAATTTTACCAATATGCATACACATATACTTATACACACTTAATCAGCAATTTCACTGCTGTAACTTTAATATATAAATTTACTGCTATAAACTTGCTATCATCTTTATTTCAATAAGACAAAATAATCTTGCCAGAAGTTTCATTTGGAAAAAGAAATCAGGAATTAAAATTCATTTTTATGCATACCATTTGCATCATGTACATTAATTTCAACGGAATATTATATATATTCATATATATAGTATGTATAGCATATATTACATGTATATGTACTTTAAATGTACTATATAACTCACATTAAGCAAGACATTAGATATAAAAGTGATAAAGCATATTTCTTGACATTGAGAGACTCTGAGTCTAATGAGGTCCAAATGAAAATCATAGGCAGAAAATTAAAATAAATGAAAACTCTCTAGTGAATAAAATAAAGTTGTTATATAGCTTGATATCTTTGGCTGTGAAACATAGTCTAAGAATGTTTGATTATGAGTAAATGTAAGGGAGTCTTAGGAGATGTAGCTAGAATGATAAACATGGTTCAGATCACAAAGTATTTTCTTTGAAATGGTATTTGGATTTTGCTCTTCAGAGTATAAAGGAAGTCTTGAAGAATTTCAAGCAAGTAAGTGAAATTATTATGTCTGACTTTAGAAAAAAAGATTCTGAAAGTTTTGTACAAAAAGCTAGAACATGTAGATACTGCAATAGGTTTTGGATGTAAGTCCAATAACAATGATTTAAATTAAGGCAATAACAGTGGCCAAGAAAAGATACAGAGAAGTAGTTTCAAAAATGGAATGGTCAACTTTCACATTTTACTAAAAGTTCAAGTAAGTTACTAATTATAAAGTTATAAAGTTTCCTTTTTTCAATAATACATATTTATTAACTACATTGGTAAGAACAATTTTTTAAGTGGAATGGGATCATTCTTCATATTTACATTGATTAGGAAGTCATGGGAGTCTATCCATAAGCGTAGACCCTTTTCTCAAGAAGTTTATCTGAAAGAGGAGAGTAAATATTGGGATATCTAGAAGGGGTAAATGACAAATATTTTATGTTTGGGGAGGCATATGAAGCTAACTCATGGAGTGAACAGTATCAGGAGTCAATGAAAGGCTGGCAAAATAAGGGCTATATCTCCTCCACTGAGATGAGGAAAAAGTGAAGTGAATTGTGGGTATACATTGAAGGCTAGTGGTCACTGTTTGACAGTTAAAGAATTTTATGCCCAATATCTTGTCTTTCTCTGAGTCACAAAACAGTGTTATTTCTTCACTGGGGAGTATGAGGAAAGGCAACTTTGTATTTGAAAATTTGAAATAGATTTGAAAATATACATCCAGTCACCTTTATCATGTCTCCCTATTTTAAGTGTAAACTCTGTAAGAAAGGGACAATGGCCTGCTTCTCTGTATCATTTGTGTTTGGCCTGATAAGCACAATACAGTGCTAAGAAACATAGTTGGTATATTTCCTTAATCATTCCAATAATTTAGAAGTTAAAAACAATGCATTAATGCTGTCCATTCATATATAACAGAAACCCTTTATATCCCATCTAAAAAGTAAGTTTGCAGAAATTATGGTAAAAAGATCATTAAAAATTATGTAAATGTACCAAATATCCTATCTTACAGTCTAACATCCATCTGATATGTAGAGAAAAATCTATCACAGTAAGATGTACTATCAATCATCAGGCTCCATTCTTCCTATTTAAAAATCAATAAAAAAGTCACATTGCAGGATATGTGATAAATATATTTATGAAAGAATAATATCTTTTCTTATTAAAATAACATAGGTCATCCAAAATCTATAGCTATATTGATAAATAGATGAATCCATTGTAAATGTGAAATACTACCAGCTAAAAGCAGTGGCTATAATTAGTTTGCTATTTTAGCTTTTCTTATTTTGATCATTCTTTGTCCTTTATGTTTCACCAGTAAGCGAGTATGACTTGTACTCTATTGTAGTTCATTTAGAAAAAATGTTATTTTCATCTCCCCTGAAGCAAATAGAGTACAGCCATGGTGGAAGTGAAAAGGAAAAAAACAGAACAACCATACTATACATTGGCATCTTATCAAAAGGGAATGAAGAAAGAGTAGGGTTTTTTTTTCCCCACAGATATCTTTAAATTCCATTTCTTCCATGAAGTTTTTCTAAAACTCTCAACTGTATAGGGATCTATGTTTCTTTAATTTTATGAAGTACTAGAATATATACACTGGTGTAGTGCCTTGCTATAGCTATTTATTTTGTGCATGCATCATTGGCATGCCTAAAAGAAAGGTCAGAATTTAGTTTCACTTCTTGTAAGATTTTAGTTTTATCAATTACGTTTATTGAATATTTTGTTGAGCGCTTCCAGGAAGAGCAATAATTTTTTTTTGTTTATTTGGTTTGGTATTTCAAACAAAGGCATGGTAATATAGTTTAGAACATTATTACTATTCTCTGCTGTATTAGTCAGGATTTTCCAGAAAAACAAAAACAATAGGATATATAGAGACATGCATAAGTGGAGATTTACTGTAAATGGCTCCTGTGATTTTGGAGACTAAGAAGTCCTACGATCTGCCATCTATAAGCGAGAAGCTTAGTTAGGAAAGCTGGTGGTATAATTCAGTATGAGTCTGAAGTCCCGTGAACCGGGTGAGCCAATGTGGACAGAGGATGGATTTCACAGCTCAAGCAAAGACAGAAAATTCTCCCGTCCTCCAGCTTTTTGTTCTATTCAGGTCCCCAACAGATTCAATGATCCCCACTCACTTTGATCTTTCCTTGGTCTAGATACAAATACTAAACTCTTCCAGAAACACCCTCATAGACACACCTAAACATAATCTTTTACCAGCTAGCTGGGCATCCCTTGCCTGATCAAGCTGACATATAAGATTAATCATAACATCTACAAAGAGGAACAATGGCCTATTTTAGGCCAGTCATTCTGTGTTGAGATACTTACTAACTAACTATTCAAGGCTGGTGAGAACTGGTTCTCCACAGTATGTTGAAAATTGCCCTTACACACACACACACACACACACACACACACACACAGTAGTAATAGGGGTAGGTGTTTTATATAAAATATTTTCTTTAATCCTGAGAAATTATGACAAACTTAGAAGGTAAATATTAACAACCAATGAATTATTTTTAAATAAGAATGAATAAATAAGATGCCAACATTTCAATTTAAAAAGTTAGAATGTAATAGTAAACAACTGAATTAAAAAATTAAACCATGTCCAAAAGAAACTTAAAGTCCATAAACAAACTGTAGGAAAAACCTGCCAAAAGCTGAGGGAGAAAGAGAGAGAGAGAGATCCTTCAATTGTTGCTAATTGTTCCCAACACCCAACCAAGTTATGCTTTGAAATGTCATACATATTTGTGGGAATCAACATGGGTCTGACTAGTTTCAAATTAGACTGAAATAGCTATTATATAAAACAAGTCATAAATAGTTAAAATTTTTGCTCCTGGTAGGTATTATCTTAAGTCTTTCTCCCCCTTTTCTGAAGTTTCATTTTTAAATAATTATAGGTTCACAGGAAGTTGCAAAAAATATACAGGGAGGACCTATACTATATACTCTTCACCAAGCTTGCTCTAATCTTAAGCTCTTGTAAAATTAAAATACAATGTCAAAATGAAGAAGCTGGCATTGGTGTCATCCACAGAGCTTATTCAGCTTCCATGTGCTTGTTTTAAATGCATTCGTGTGTGTTTGTGTGTGTGTGTGTTTATTTTGTAACTCTATGAAATTTTATCATATGTCAGTTTTACATAACTGTGTATGTGTAATTCTATGAAACTACGGCATGCATAGTTTCATGTTATCACTACCACAATCATGAAATAGAACTTGTTCACAAGAACAGTCTCCACTGAGCTATCCCACAAGCCTACTTCAAGTGAATGTATTTGCTATGTTTGTATTAAGTAGGCTTCAAATGAAATATTATGTGAAATTTTTATCACTGTAAGAACGTGAACCTTTGTTATGTATTTGCAAGGAGAAAGCATATACAGTCATTCTTTGCTAAAAATGTTCTCTGTGATAAAGTAAATGTGGCTTAATGGCGTCTATTTCAATGTGATAACGATAAGTAACTTCTTGGGTAATGCTAAGACCATTTTGGACTTCACTTGGTTTCCCTTCACTTCAGTTATCTCACTATTGTAGATTGTATTTGTAACTAAAGGAAGAACAGAATGGAGAAAATTGTATAGTTGAGATCCTCTCAAACAACTAATTTATTTCAAAGTGGTAGCCAAACAGTAGAGCAATGGTTTTATTTTATAATCGTATGTACTAGTCTTTTCCTCACTGTTTTGTTGTTTGGCATCATCAATTTCTTAGAGCACCACTGAAATAAGCTAGAAAAAGTAATCATCTAATTAAAAGTTTATGTCTTTATTATTATATCCCATGTTAAAATGCTGTCTGGGGGTGCTTGGGTGGCTAAGTCGCTTAAGGTCCGACTTCGGTTCAGGTCATAATCTCGTGGTCCATGAGTTCGAACTCCCATCGGGCTCTGCTGACAGTCCAGAGCCTGGAGTCTTTGGATTCTGTGTCTCCTTTCCTCTATGCTCTTCCCCCACTCACTGTGTGTCTGTCTGTCTCTCTCTAAAATAAATAAACATTTTTAAAAATTTTTGAATGCTGTCTGTAACACAATGCAAATCATTGAGAAGTGTGGTTTCAATAAATGTTGCTTTTTCTCATATTTGAAGCTATTTTGAATTCAACTGAATCCTTGATTGACCCCAATCTTTCTCTATTCTGAAACCTGAGACTTTTTGAAGGCTATTTTTTCATTGTATATTTCATTTCCTTTAAGTGCACTTCAAATACACGGTCGTGGAAGGGCTATGTATATTCTTACTACAGGCAATTCTGCCATAGGCAATTTTACTGACACCATTTCCAGTGGTTAAAAGTAAATAAAAGTAATTCCCAAACTGTTAGAAAATTTGAAGTTATGATGCTTAAGCAGCTATAAATCTGCGAGCTATATTTTTAAAAATCCAACTGTAAATTCTGACTTGTCACGATCCAGGAAATTATCACTCAATTCAATCAATATTTAATAGAAGGAGTTTACATTCACTTTCTCTCTCTCAAACTTGTGCTTTTACTTTAAAACAAATTTTACTCAATAGAGTTATTAATGATAAAACCAGAAACAGTAATTTCCTTTTCTTTTGTGATTTCCAGTAACTGATTTTGACGGATAAAGGAAATTTAATTGTTCTACTCTTGAGTAGAGTCTTTTATTTCCAGATAGCAGAACTTACCATGCCTACAAACACATACTCACACAATTGCCTAAAAACCTACTGAGTTTATTTAAAAAAAAATTAATGTTTTATTTATTTCTGAGAGAGAGAGAGGAGACAGAAAAAGAATCGGAAGCAGGTTCCAGGCTCTGAGCTAGCTGTCAGCACAGAGCCCGATGCAGGGATGGAACCCACAAACTGTGAGATTGTGACTTAAGCCGAAGTCGGACGCTTAACTGACTGAGCCACACAGGTGCCCCACAAGAAATCTACTGAGTTTAAAGAGATTAATAACAATTACACATTTTTGTGACTTTCAGTTAGCAAAATGGTGAGATAGAATCTAGTGTTCTTTATTGTCAGTCATACTGACAGTTTTTCTTAAGTACTTTGGTGTTATTATTAATATCATATACCTACAAAGTACTTTCATCTCCTCCTATAGATTTAGAGAACATAGCAAATGGTGTCATAGTTTTCAGAGGAAAATATAATATCCAACATTTTCTCTCACTGATTTAAATATTTTTCTTCAATCCTTGGTTTTCTCATTTTTTGATTTCTCTGTCCTTTCCCACTCAGACTACCCTGCCCTTTCCTTCTTTTGATTAAGATACTGTTCCATTAAGTGTGTCATCATTTAGCCTAACACTTTATTGTCTCTTGCCTTATCAAGCTTTCAGTATGCTATTAAATCCTGACTCCAGTTCTAAGAAAATGTTTCTTGTCTCTAAGGCAATTTGACCCCCTCATCATTTTAATCATTTTATTCTATGAGTTTTTAGTCTGTCCCACATAATAGCTAAATAAAAATGGTAGAGCAGAAAGAGGGGATTCCAGTGTTACAGGTATGTATTAAGAGTCCACTTACTCTTCAGACCTTGCTAATGTCTGTGAGTGTACAAGAAAAATATAAGTGTGTCCTTTTTGATGCTGAACAACACTCCCATAAGTTGTACTGGAAACCCCATGTTTTAAGGGTCCATAAATCTATTCACACAATCACCACCTGCTTTGTACACAGCACACTTACTAAACACTTTGAAATGATAATCTAAATAGATGGGTTTATAATGACAATATAATCAAAAGTAAGCATATATTAACATCAAGTGAACAATTTAAAAGACACATAAAATCAGACAGTAATTTATATGAGGTACATTATGCCACTAACTTATTCTATGCCTGAGACTTTAAAAATATAATCTCAGCTAATTCCCACAACACCTGAAAACGTTTCCTACTGGTATAATCCACATTTATAGAGGAAACAACCAAACTGCAAACTAAACATCTTTATGTGGTATTCTAGGCTTGGAACCAGCTCTACGTCATACCAACATTTGTGCTCATACCAATGTAGCTTCCTATTTTAAGGTGCAGGGAAGCAAAATATGGCAGCCTCCCACTTAATAGATGTTATTCTACAACCTAATACACTATACAAAAATAAGATGGGTTTTAGATGGAGACTAGAAGGTATGAATGATAACTAGGCATATTTTACAACCACAACCTGCATTGCATTCCAATCTGATACTCATTTAGCCTTTGTTTCAGTATTCTCTACAGTAGAAAGCTCATTTCCTTGCACTGCCGGTTATTTCATTATTGGCCAGTCATGTCTGTTAATACATTAATTGATTATACATTAATTTTTGAGGTACTTTTATGTGAAGGGCAACATGCCAAGTATTAAATAGGACATAATGTGTTAAGACATGTATCTATGTTCAAGGAGTTAAAAATCTATTGTAGGTTTTTAATTTTTTTCCTAATCTGAGCAAAAATTTCCTTCCTAATTATTTTTATATGCCAATCCTTATAATGCTTTTGAGAAAAATGGATTATGAGTTACTGCATACTTCTATATGGCAGCCCTTCAAGTATATGAAAAAAGCTATGTCTCCTTAGCCTTATTCTTTTAAAGCTAATAATTCTTCAATCCTTAAAATGTATTAAGCCTCACCATCCATTCTGCTCTCATTTCTAAACAATATATATTTTTTCAATGTAGATTTTCAAATTAAACATAGTAAGCTGGATGTATGCTGATTAGTACCAAATATAATGGGAAATATATTTCCCATAATCTCTACATTATACTTCTATTAATGCAACTCAGTTGTATATTTCATTTCATTTATATCATGTTCATGTTTCATATTAATCTTACAGTCAGATATTAACACAAGTCTTTTTTTCCTGGAATGTTGCTAAGTTAATTGACTTTCTGAAATTTATGCAAAATTTAGAAATTTCAGTTTATTATTACATACTATTAAGTGGCTTAATATGTGTATAACTTGATAATTAGTATATTAGATAATTTTCAGCATTGATTATATATATTTAATATGCTTCCATGATTTTCAGATTTGTTATAAACCTCTTCAGTAACCTCATTTGTATGGACACTTATGAGCAACTGCAAAATAATCTAGAATTGTCCCTTTATTCAACTTTACAATTAGAAAAATATAAAATAAAGAATTAAATAAGGTTGATGTCTTTTTCATCTTGTTTTGTTTTTCTTTTCAGAAAATCTTTCTATCTTTTATGGAAGTGATGAACTCATTTGGGTGACAAAAATAACATTTTGATAAAAATAAATGGCATAAAAATTGGGGCTGGAAAATCAAACTGAGGTTGGTTTACATACATTTTCCTACTTTTATGAGTCTCAAGATATTATTTAATCAACAGCTCTAGCACAGGATGAAAATAATATAAAACAGAAAAAAACATTCTTCCTTCTCTTTAACCTTCGCTATGTTTTGGGATCAGGTTTCAGGCACAGACACATCCCCGATATGTAAATGTAAAGATCCATTTTTATACATTTCTATGTATGATTTATTTTGGTGGTTTCAATGTGATCATATTTCCTCAGTAATAACTCAGCTGTTCAATGTTCTAAATCCAACTCAGTGTTTCAATCTCAAAGCTCTTCTGGGAAAATATGTGCTAATAAAAGTAAGAGAATGTAAAAACCCATGAAAAGGAACAATATTACAGCTCCCTGTTTAGTAGAGGTGATTTCCATACCAAGTTTTGTTTCTGCCTCTCCCAAGACATCTCCTCATTAAATATTTTGGTAAAATTAACAAAATTAATTCCTTATTAGAGTTTTTTTCTCCTTATACATGTGACATTTATTTTGGATATTGGAGGAGGATGCTGAAGGTGAGGGAGCCAGCTGTACACCCTCCAACTGTTTCTTCATCAGCTAGAATAAGATTTTAAAAAAGGGAAAATTTTGATGTCACCCAAAATTCCATACCTGCCAGCATAAAATATCTCAGTAAAAGGGTCAGTCTTCCTAGGAAGTTCCAGTGCAGTTATCCACAGTTATCTCTCATTCATTTAGAGGTAAGTCTCTTGGAGCCCAGCCTACCGTCTACATCATGGGTTTGAGGACCGAGGAGTCTAGCATTATTCCATAATACACTTCATCTACCCATAGTCCTTTAGTCTAGGATGTTCACTTTGACCAAGAGCAGTATATTCTTAACATTCATATATCGTTTTCTCAAACAACTGGAGATGATGGGATGCCTGGGTGGCTCAGTTGGTTAAGCATCTGACTCTTGGTTTCAGCTTAGGTCATAATCTCATGAGTTTGTGAGTTAGAACCCTGTGTCAGGCTCCAGGCTGACAGTGCAGAGCCTGCTTGGGATTCTCTGTCACCCTTTTCTCTGCCCCTCGTCCACCCATGCCGTCTCTGTCTTTCTCAAAATAAATAAATTTTGGAAAAAAACCTCTGAAGACGATTTTTAATTTCTGTGGCAACTCTGTAAACAGATTTTATTCATATATCAAATAAATGTTTACCAAGGACCAAGCCAGACACTTTGCTAGGCATTAAGTAAAACCTCACAAATGAAAAAAATCAATGAGCCTTGCCTAATACAGCTAACAATTTAGTGAAAGCAAATATAAGTAAAATAACTATGCAATCATGTATTTTTGAAATGTGCTTTGAGGGGAAATAAAAGAGTGCCAACTGATAATTATGGTGAGGGAAACCTTCAGTGAGGAGGTGTTATTTAAGCAGACACACAAAGGATGAATAGGAATTAACCAGATAGCATAGAGGAAATGAATGCTTTAGACACAAGGAATCATGAGTACACAAGTTATGAGACAAGAAAGGCTTTTGAATATTAAAATAACTGAATTATTATTGCTATAATTTAAATGAAGTTAATTGGTTTATATGTTTTTTTTTTTTTTAAAAATTAATGTTTATTTTTTGAGAGAAAGAGACAGAGCATGAACAGGGGAGGGGCAGAGAGAGAGGGAGACACAGAATCCAAAGCAGGATCCAGGCTCTGGGCTGTCAGCACAGATCCTGATGTGGGGCTCGAACACACAGTTCATGTGAGATCATGAACTGTGCCAAAGTTGGATGCTTAACCAACTGGGCCACCCGGGCAGCCCTATACCTTTGAAGTTATTAAAGCTCTTTCTTTGGAAGGTAAAATTGAGTTCCAACACTAAGTAATGATTTATTTCCTTCACATGTAAATCTTTTTGGTATTCCTGATTGCTTAGCAATGATTTCATAGACATAATTAAACTGAACAAACCCAACATAGGAGAATTTTTCTTTTTTTTTTTTTTTCTTTACATCAGATGGGTAATGTGCCTGAGTCGTAACAAGGTTTAAGGGTAGCACATGTCACACAATGGCGTGAACACCCAATCATCACTCTTATGAACTACAAAAGGATCTTATAGGAGAATTTTTATAAACTGGGGTTTAACTTTGATAAAGTAATGCTCATATGTAACTCACTATCTTTCTGTGGGTTTATAAGGAATCACTGTATGCTTTATAAAAAGGAGTCAAGTGACTTTATGTTCCCAGCAAGAGTTTGTAGTCTCATACTCCAACAGATTCTATGAAGTATGTAACCAAAATTGTCCCCTAAGCAGTTGATTACCTAAGCTGCTTCTTTCAGTGATGGCAGTTTTCATCAGCCCCTTAATTCAGTCCCAGGAAACACATCAGTTGTTCTCTGCAGCTACTCCTGATGTCTCCTACGAGTTCTTTCTGCTACTCCTGACAGTTCTTACAGCTGTCAGTGGCATTGCTCCCTGGGGGTCACAGATCTCAGAAGCCCTTGCTGGAAGTTCTTCAGCAGCTCCTCCTGAGAGTCATGACACAGGAGGTCCCTGTAACAGCCTGTAATGGCAACTGTCTGCAGCACGGTTCTTCAATAACATACAACTGAAGGAGCCTCGTCAAATTGTTTTACACTTGCAGTAGGGAAATAGAACTCTGGGTCACCAGCTGTTTCTCTTGTCATAGAGCCTTTGGAAAAGTTTCCACTCTGACAGTTCTTGATATGTGAAATAGACTATGGCATATCTATACGCTGCCTACTGATCATACATTCACTAAATTTGTCAGCCTTCCTTATGGAGAGTGTCTAGCTAGAAGCCAACCAATTTACCAACTGAATCTGAGAACTAGAACAAATGTGCCTCTAGAATAATTGGGAAAACAATACTGAATTCCCTGATTTCTCATCTAATGGCACTGAGAGACCCACATCTGCTTAATTGCTTAAAGTTAAAATCAAGATTCACCATTGTATATGAAACAGGCTATATGGGGCACTATGAAGCTGCCAGTGGAATACTCTTAAGTCAAATTCTCTCTTTCCTTTAAAAATAAAAAATTTAAAGCTATTTACAGTTAATATTGGCAGAAGCAGAGGAAGAACTGACTTTGTGGTTTGCCTTTTGTATATTTTCAGTACTAACTAGGCAAAATGGAATATAGTATTAAGTGATGATAGGACAAATCTAGTATAAACCAAGGGGCTCTTTAATTTCACTCACACGATTTCACTTTCTATGGCCTGAGTGTTTTTTACATGTGGTGATGATAAGCCAGAATTTCTCAGTATCTAACTACCCCAAATATTCCCTTTAAGTAAGTTTGAAAGCTGCATTAACCTTTTCAGGGAAGTTATTTCCCTAATACTACTCTGGTGGCCTGAAAGGCTATGTAGCTTTCCCCTACATCTTTCTTCAATTTTAAGGCTCAAGTCCTATCAGCCTTTAGCTGCTGGAGAATTTGCCTATGTAGTAAAATTGCTCCAGATGTTTCCCAGTTTACTGCAACTCCGCCAAAAGGTCTAAGATCTACGTGCATCTTCTCAGCATAATTGTTGCTCAAGATTAGACAAGATACTCTTTATCTGATTCCCAATTAGAATTTTTAAAAGATTTCACATTAAGATAATATCTAACCTTAAGAGATCATGTGATCATTTGTCTACTTTGCTAAAAACTGTCTTGATTTAAGCTTATTATGTCAGCATTATCATTAATTGTGCCCCTTTTAAGATATCTCCTTATTTGGATGGAAAATTACATGGCCATCATTATTATTGTGCCATGAAACACCTGTGATGAACTGACTTTGCCTACCGCTTCACACTCACCTTCTATCACTGGCCCTGCCTTTCAGCCATCCAACTGGCTCAAACTTCTTGTTATTGCCCAAATGTGAGATCCTCTCCCAACTCTGTGCTTTTTGCTCATGGGTGGATCACCTTCCTCAATGCTCCCTGTCAATGGATCACCCTGCATACCTCTCCTTTTTATGAGATAGTTTTTCAAGGAGAAGCTTCCCTGCCATGTCTCCCTGGAATCTTCTGTCTATTCTTGTTGGTGGCAATGTCTCTAATAGATTCGCCTTGTACCCTGTGCATGTTTCATATCTCTCTCTCATGACATGTATATTGTTTCTATATGTCTTTTTACTGGAATGTCTCTCCAGGGCATAGAAAAGTTTTTGAGGTCAGGCACATTTGTCTTTGTACCCTAAGTCCCTAAATCCTGGCATATAATTAAAGATTATCTAATTTTATACATAAGAAATGAATAAAAAGAATGTACTATTGTTTATTTTAAAATTCATAACTATATTATGAATTAATAATAAAAATAATAATCTGATTAGTATCTAATTCTATCTAATCTTCTGAAAATAATTGCTTTTCATCAGAATAGATCCTGGTTTGCATCACTTTTAGGAGCTCAATACTTAACCATCTGGATTTATGTTATGCATTAGACATGTTAAAGCATTATTGTTGACTTTAAGCAATGGGATTTTTTTTCAAAACAAACTCCCTTGTTAGAATTTAAAATACATGCTAATTTTCAAAACATTGACTAATACTCTATTAGCAGAATACACTCACCTTAAAGCGAAGGATATATCTTCAAAGATAAGTGCATATTCAAGTAAATGTCAATGTTATTCTTATTTATAGAATCCACAACTTTGGCCATTTGTTTGTATACAAATCAGAATGAAATGATTTTTACAAGACGTCCACATGGCTAGCTAGCATCCTGTAAGGTCAATTTCCAAACAACATAATCCATCTGTCCCCAGGAAAACAAAATGGGCAGCTTGCTAAGGTATTAGTCATTCCAATCACACCTTCCTGTACATAGACTTCCTGTATACAGATTTCAGAGAAATGTTTTAACAATTGTTATGTTTTAATAATAGCCCAGAATTGTCTGCTACTCTGAATGTAGTCTCATTCAGTGTTTTTCATAATTCAAGCCTTTAAAAATAGCAACAATTAAATATGAGCTGCGAAAGCCTGTGATGAGATATGCCCAAGAGATAGATATATCTACATATCTATATATCTGTATCTGCATCTGTACAGAGATTCTCATCCCCTAGCACATCACATCATATATGGATATATGTGAATATATCAGTAAAAATCTATTTGTACATGATCACATTATTGATACATATATATGGCTCTCCATAGCTAACTATCATCAAAATTCTTCAAGTTGGATATGTTTGTTTCCATTTTATGAAGGTAGAAATGAAAGCTAAGTGACAATAAGTTATCTATCCAAAGGCAGAATTAAAAATAATAATAAAACAGTTCAATTGGGATTCAAACTTTGTCCATCTGCTTTTATGATTCTGTTGCATTTTCTCTACTATGTGATATTGTCTCTCCTATTTCTTATATACAAATCACGATCTTTTAATGAAGGTGAAAAAATATCCAAATCAGCTATTATTATCCAGTCTAGGGATTGTCTATGAACATATAATGAATAGAGACTCATACATTATAATCATTTACTTGAGGCATTAATTACTTATCCAGAAATATAAGGATTATTTGAGAATAATGCCCTACTATTACTTTAATGTGATTCAAGGGTCCGAACAAATTACAGCTTTGTACATTGGATCAACATGCTTAGACACTTCTGAAAAATTAATTAGCTATCATTTGCTCACACAAACAGCACTCTAGTGAAACACAAAGACAAATTGAGAAGAACTGGAAAAACCTTGGAATATACTTTAAAAAATCAGATTCTTCCTCTCTTCTGGCTAGAACAATGAAACTGTATTTGAGAGTTACCCATATAAATGATGGATTTTTTAAATATTCTTACCCTTAGCACAATATTTCATTTTTATGCTTGGTTTCTCTTTGCTTCTTCCTTACTTTTCATTTGTTTCATTGTGGAACAATCTCAAAATTACCAAAAGATTGAATGCTAT
Organism: Hyaena hyaena; assembly: GCF_003009895.1. NCBI lineage: Eukaryota > Metazoa > Chordata > Mammalia > Carnivora > Hyaenidae > Hyaena > Hyaena hyaena. Next base: position 455,915 of record NW_024081787.1, on the reverse strand, counting down.
TCAGAGTTGTTGTTTTTTCCTGAACCATTTGAGAAAATTTGCTGACATGATGCTGCATCATCCTTGGTTTCTTTCATGTGAATTTCCTTAAACAAGTGCATTCTCTTACATAACAACAATTTAACAAAAAAATCAGAAAAATATCACTGATGCATTACTAACATCTAATCTTAAAACTCCATTCATGTCTTTCCAATTGTGTTAATAATAGTCTTTATCACAAAAATCCAGTTCTAACAGTGTGTTGTATTTAATCGCATTTCAGCTCCATCAATCTGGAAAAGCTCTTTACTTTCCCTGACTTTAATGGTCTTTATACTTTGAGATTATAGTCCAATTATTTTGTAGACTATCCTTCAATTTGGGTTTGTCTGACTTTTCCCCATGTTTAGATACAGGGTATACACCTTTGGCAGGAAGGGACTTCTCATTTCATGCTAGCAGGTGACATTCCTTCCATTTTCCCATTACCAAAGATATCCCCTTAGATCATTTAATTCAGTTTCTCTCTGTCAGGTTCTTCCTTCTTCTCCCCTATTGTATACCAGCATCCACTGTCCTATATAGATACTCTCCTCATATCCCTCATACTGTGACACATCACTTATAGGTGACCCCATGTTAATGCCTTCCTCACCTCAATTGGGTTCTGACCCTTTACATTGGGCTGCTTCACTGTGTGAATGACCTTACTATACCTCTCAGGCTTTGGCTTCTAAAATGGTTCCCTTTTATGCCATTTGATTTTTTAGCCCATTCTGGCCAAATTCAAATACCCAAGGTAGAACTACATTCCCCCATGGGCTTAATACTCTGCACTGATATTTTAAAAAATCTTTAACAGGTTTTGACATCTGACACCAGTCTGCCCTCTATATGAAAGCCCTATTCACTCTGCTTGGATTTAGACATCCCAAACCAGGCAATATCCCCTGCTCCATGAAAGCCCTTACACTATGCGTGGACTCCATGATCCCCTGTAGGGCCAGCTCTGCAATGAGAACACCCTTCCCCTCATTTGGGTCCTGACACCCACTCTGGGCTTCCCTATCAGGTAGGTGCCCTCTCTGTCTCCAACAAGCCAAGTCAGCTTTCCTTCTCATGCAATGTTCTCCTTGACATGATTAAGCTCCAATACTTTGCATGGTTTACTTCCCTGTATTGTCATCCTCATCACTCTTCTCAGGCTCTTACACTCTGTGCCAGCCCTTCCCCCTGCATAGTGGACTCTTTCCTTATCCCATTCAAGATCCAACTGCTTGTGCTTGTAACCATCTTAGGTGAATATTCCTTTATGATGCACAGGCTCTGATGCTGCCTGCTAGGCTGCCTCTTGTGTGGAAGGCTTGCACACTAACTTTTGCTCTGACACCCTATGCCAAGCTGTGTTTCAAACCCTCTTTGTAGACATTCCTTCAGCCTGCCTGTACTCTGTCACCCTGCTCTGGACCTCTGCTCCCCATACCTTCATATACTAATGCTTACTTCATTCCATCTAATGCTTTTGGATTGAATTGTTGGGAAGGAAAGGAAAGAGGAAGAGGAAGAAAAAAAGGTGAACACTTACTTATAATTTATGTATTTATGTGACATTTTATTTAAATGTATAAAATAACCTAAACCTTATTTTAAAAACACTTGGGAAAAATAAAGAAAATAAACAACTCCATTTTAAGTGAGCTATATACAGACTCAAACGCATTACCATGATGTTCAACAATTTGCGTCAGGAAAATGTACTTATCAGAATAATGCCTTACAAATTTATGATTCCAAAGATGATTCAGATTTAAGTAAGAGTCTCTTGGAAAAAGGCCAGTTTTCCATTTAAATCTCTTCAACCCCTTACCTCAAATTTCTTAAGAAAGTCACAAGTTCAACTTCCACTCCATGGTATTTACTCATGTGATACTGACAAGAACTACTGATTTACGAGCAAAGAGCAGTGATAAGCAGAATGAAATAATTAGTGATAAGCAGAAAAAGATAATTATCCTGAACATTTCAAATATCATCTTTTTCAAGAGCTATTGGATCAAATGCTAATTTTTTTGAAAAAATTAAGTTTGCATTTTACCCACTTGCAGAAAGAATATAGACCCATTAAGTGTTATTCTATAATGGAAATGAAAGGTCATAACTAAATTGGAGAAAGGCTTTTATCCATTAATGTGCAGATCACAGCAGCACCTGCTCTATCACTGCTATGAATCAGTGTGAGAAATTTCCATCAGACTGAAATGATAGCAGATTCCAATTCAACATTTTGAGCCCTATCCACAAATTTTATGTATTTTTGTACAAGTAAACATTGAATGTTCAGGAAAATAACTTGAGTTCTAAGCATACAAAGTTAAGAATTCTACCTGTGAGGTCACAACGGTTCCCTCTCAGCCCTCCATGGATGAATACGGTCTCTGACTCTGTCCTTCCATATCACCTCCTTCCTTCCCTTTATTCGATAAACACATACCAATATGTTTTCCTTAGAAACAGACTATTATGCTTATTCATTTCTCCAAAACCAACCACTTTAAAACTTAGTGTCTAAAAATAACAAAAGTTTCAATGCTTACTCTTGTTTGAATTTAAAATCAAGTTCTTACACTGTGTTCTCTCATTCTAATTTTAGGGATTCACTCTGAAGATGATCTCAAATTTTGTGCTGTAAATATAGGCTCTGTTCTGACTTTGATTCCCATTACACTGTCATGCTGAGATCATCATTGTCCTCTTGACACCATGCTCCTAGGATCTGCACATTCCTTAGTTCTACGCTCTGTTGTTAATGACACTAAGTTTACTAAAGGCTCAAGCGAGAAATTCTTCACTCCCATTCTCATAACTGATCAGTCACCAAGGCCTCAAGACCTTAAAATGTTTCTTAAAAATCTACACATTCCTTTTCTGTGTCCTTGGCCACTTGGCTCCTCCTGTAAGTTGGAAAACTTCCTAGTGGATCCCTCTGTTTCCTCTATCTTCTCTTTGAGATCTATTGTCCACTGTAAATACTCCAAAAATATATTTTGCATTATTTTAGTTGCTACAAGTTTTCAAATGTAGCTTATAAAAGTGAGTCTGAAAGACTTGGCATCACATTGATACTCTGCTGTCAATGATATCCCATCTTTTATTCTCTGTGACTTTTCTACTTCCTGCTAAACATGCACCCTAATCAAGGTGCAGTGGGCAACTAGCTTCATGCCTTTCCCCATTCTTATATGACAAAAGAACCAAGACTTTTGGTTTTTATTTACTAGAAATAAATTCATTGCTTCTTTAGCACTTCTGTAATGATTTTGTTATAATGTTTATTGGTCTGTCTTATATAAATTTACTTCTTAATATGACTCTCTCGTTAAGATTATTATTTTATCTTTATAACTTTCCCCTCAAGCATCTATAATTGTGAATCCATCATCTCAGATGTTCAGTATATATTGAATTCCAAAATGTGATTATGGGATTGATGACAAAGGTGACCATGCATTGAAATGTGGGATGGATTGACTTTTTAATAAGTGGTACAAGACAAATAGATGTTTATGTATATAAAAAAAAACTTAACTCCTTCTTCATAATATAAACACTGAATAATTTGATATAGATTGCAGATTTCAGGGTAAGAGTAAAATAATAGGCAGAAAAAAGGAAGCACAGGAGAAAATCTGCATAATCATAAAGTAGGCAAAGACATATTACAGGATACAAATACCATCCATGAAGATAATAAAATTATAAATGGAACTGTGAAAAGATACCATTAAGACAATAAAAGGCAGTAACAGACATAGAGATGATATTTGCAATTGTGCATCTGAAAAAAGGTTTATCCTGAGTATATAAAGAACTACTACAAATTCAGCTAAGAACAAAACAATAAAAGAATAGACAAAATACTTCAATAGATATTTCACAAAACAGGATATTCAAAGGGGCCTAGAACTAAACGTTATTACTCACTGTGGGAATCCTACTAAAAGCCACTCAAGATGCCTGGGTCACTCAGTTAGTAGACGTTCTGATTCTTGTTTTCTGCTCAGGTCATTATCTCATGGTCATTGAGGTCCAGCAGAGCCCTGTGGGGGGCTAGGCACTGGGTATGGAGACTGCTTGAGATTCTCTCTCTCCTTTTTCCTCTGCCCTTCCCCTACATGTGTGCTTGCTTACCCTCTTTCTAAAAAAAGAAAAGAAAAGAAAAGACTATAGCTCCAAATATGAAGTTCACAATAGGTGGAACAAAGAGCACTCAGGTATACTAGTAAAGGGAGTGTAAAATCATCTGCCATTTTAGAAAAACTTGGTGATATTTTTAGAAATGGATTAGATGCAAGCCCCAGAGCCCAGAAGTTCTCCTCCGAGGTATTTACCTAACAAAAATATCACCAAAAGAAAGGCTGAAGAATGTTCACAAGCTCAGCACTGATAGTAGTCACAAACTTGAGATTACACAAATGCCCATGAGTAAAAAATAAGATAAATAAATTGTGCTATAATCACATGTTAAATGACATATACCAATGCCAATGAAAAACCACATCTACATACAACAAATAGACTCATCTGTAAACAAAATGAGAATAAAAGAGCCAAAGAGAAATTGTGTGATATGATCTGTGTAAAATTCAGAAACAAGAAAAAAATTGTGCTTTTATAATATGTCCAGAGGTTGATTACCTTTGGAGGAAGGTCATGACTAGAAAGTAGCATGGGGGAAACCTCTATATCATTTTAATTATAGGTGTTTTGTTATTTACTATGTTTTTTTTTTTAATCTAGGTACAGGTTACACATATGTGTTCAATTTTCAAATATTCATAGGATTGTACATTTATGATTTCTATGTTTTTCAATATGTGTGCTGTACAGAGAAAAGTTTAAACATCCTACAGGAAAAAATTATTTACCTACATGAACATAATTCCTAATTATATGAATAAATACTGATCTGCAAAACTATTCTACTACCATAATTACAAATTTTAGAATATGGTTACATCCAGAACTAGGGAAGTGGAAACAGGAGTTTCAGAATAACAGGAATATCAGCCTAAGTATTTGAGATGTATATTAACCCTATGGCATGTGGTACCTTCAAGGAGAATGAGGCTATGTCTCTGACCTTTAGTTAGTTGTATCTATGCTCCAAGCCTGAAAAATAAATTGATTTGAAATCTTAATCTCAGTTAGTGACCTAAAGAATATATAATGTACTCTAGTTACTTAATGTATTACTTTTACATTTAATTTTGTCTTTGAACCTTAAAAATATTCTTTATGACCACCCAGACTGATAACATAGAGTCTGGAAGTTGACCAATAGCCAAGAGCATTTTGTATATTAATTTATCTACTTCTATTCTACACTTGATTTTAAAGATTTCTTGAATTGGAAGCCATTCACTTTTCCATCTAAATATCAGTTTAGATATTAAGATCACTAACTTTATATTGAATCTGTATAAAAATGATAACACTTGAATTAGTAAGTAACATTGTGAAAAGTTAGGGTAAATATACCCTAGGCTTTAATCTCTGTATAACCAATACTCTGGCTTCTCTTCAGATCGTATAAATCTTTTGCCTTTTACTAATCTCTATATAACCTATTGGTATGCCACAGTGAAATGCAAGAAACAGGGGTTCATAATCAACAAATGATAGCTATGATAATAATAAAATAATAATAATTAATAAATAGTAATAATAAAACATAAAAATTACCATTAAAATAAATTCTTAAAAGAAATCAAGTTTTATTCATGATTAATAAATAGATTGGCAGTATATAGTAAAATTAAAAGTTCAGAGAAATACCGTTTATTATAATACTTAAATGTAATTTTCCTCAATTAAAAAATTTTTTAATGTTTATTTATATTTGAGAGAGAGACAGAGCATGAGCGGGGGAAAGGGACAGAGATAGAGGGAGACAGAGAATCCGAAGCAGCCTCCAGGCTCTGAGCTGTCAGCACAGAGCCCAGTGCAGGACTCAAACCCACCAATCATGGGATCATGACCTGAGCAGAAGTAGATGCTCAACTGACTGAGCCACCCACGTGCCCAATTTTTCTCGATTTTTTGACCCACGAAAATACTTTTTTTATTTTCTACTATTTGATCATCTTTTTTCTATTAGTTTCAAAGCCAGTTCTTTCAATAATGTCAGACCATTCCATCATTTGGTTCCCATAAGATTTCTAAATAAGAAGTCCAAATCATAAGCATATTCAGGTATTTAAGTTTTTACCAGTTTGTTGAGTGCAAATTACATTTTTCCTGCTTAATTTGAACTTCTCTAAAATTAGTAATAATAATAATAATAAAATAAGTGTAAATTTGAGCATGCATTATTTTGTCTTTTAACTTGAACTTCTATGAATTGTCCATGCATATCATTAATAATTATTTTGTTTTTCTCTTTTCTTGAAACTCCATGGTCTTTTATTTTATATTATAGATGGTAATTCTTTTTTCTATCATCTGTGTTACACATTTACTTTTTCCCCATCTTATCACTTATTCTTATTTTACTTACTATATATTACGATATAAAACATTTTCTTGAAATTTTAGTCATAGATGAATACTTTCTACTTTACAAATTCAAGGTCTAAATCCTAGGTAATGTATCCAAACGTTATACACCAAATTTTCTTGATAAAATTTAATTATCTTTTTATATTTATACATTTAATGCTCAAGAATTTCATTCTATTATAAGTGGGTTTACATTTTCATTTCCTTCCATCTGGTTAACCATTATGTCAGCACAAATTATCTCAAATCCATCCTCAGCTTACTGAATTAAATCCATAATACACATATGGATATATATGCATGTCAAATTTTCTGTAATATATTTCTTAATTCTCTGTAATATATTTCTTAATTATCTTTTTATAGCATATCTCTCTGACATGCGATATAACTTGAATATTCTATAAAAGTGTAATTTTAATCATATTAACAGGCTCTTTCATTGTCCTCTTTTTCCTACCTTTTTGTAGCTATTTCTCATCCCAAATTTTTCCATTAAAATTTTCCATAAAAAATGTTCACTGACATAGCTGTGGTAATCTATTCTGGTGTCTTTCAATGATACATTTTATTGTTTTTTAAATGTTTGTTTATTTATTTTGAAAGAGAGAGAGAGAAGGGGCAGAGAGAGAGGGAGAGAGAGAATCCCAAGCAGGCAACAGGCTGTCAGCTCAGAGTCCAATATGGGCCTCAATCCTTAGGAATATATAGGCCTGCAAATATGGCTCACTGTCCCTTCAAAACATAGTAGAATCTATCCCCCACCTTGCTACTTGAGGGTTATGAGTTAGGGGATCACAAGAAATTCTTTTTAGAAAACAAATGAGGGGGCACCCGGGTGGCTCAGTCAGTTAAGCATCCAACTTCGCCTCAGGTCAGATCTCAGGATTCATGGGTTCCAGACCCACATCAGGCTCTGTGCTGACAACTCAGAGCCTGGAGCCTGTTTCTGTTTCTGTGTCTCCCTCTCTCTCTGCCCCTCCCCCATTCATTCTCTCTCTCTCTCTCTCTCACTCACTCTCTCTCTCAAAAATAAACTATAAAAAAAACTTTAAAAAAAGAAAACAAATGAGGACACAAATGAGTTAAAGGTATTATATGAAAATTTCTGTTAACCTCTTGGCTCCCACTTCCTCTTCCCCTCCTGAAAAGCAGAACATTAACAAGTTTCAAATACTTTTAATGCCTTCCTCAGGTTTTGCCAGACCTGCTAAGAGGGATTATGTACTGGATATTTGGGATACCAGCAGGGTCTGGCTAATGTGTGCCAATAGGAGATGAGAAATGATATAGGGTGCTAGATCCTAAAGTTGCTGCCTTGAAAAGTAGGGTGTAATCAAGATGAAAGAGTTTATCAATAAGAGAACATCATCCCATGGAACAAGACTGATACTTTTTCAAGGATAAATAATGTTTTCAAAATAACATGATGGATCTTGAGAACTTGGAAAAAATATATAGGCCATAATAAGTAAAGTAGAAATATAAGTGTTGTAGTAGATAAATGGTGGAGCATGGGGATCAAAAAGCTCAGAGAGGGAGCATACAAGAACAGGTACTCTCTGGAAGGCTGGAGAATCTATCAGCTGTCAAAATCCTATAAGAGAGAGTAGAGGAACATCTGTTTAACCACATGGTAAGGAATATACCAGTATCATTAAGCAGCTTAGTAGTGACTACTCTCTGTTGGCCATGGCTTATCAAAGGGATGCTATTAGAAACTGAATTTCCTGGGGCACCTGGGTGGCTCAGTCTGTTAAGTGTTCAACTTCAGCTCAGGTCATGATCTTGCAGTTAGTGAGTTAGGGCCCCACATTCGGCTCTGTACCAACAGCTCAGAGCCTGGAGCCTGCTTCAGATTCTGTGTCTCCCTTTCTCCCTGCCCCTCCCTGATTTGTGCTCTGCCTCTCTCTCAAAAATAAACATTAAAAAAATTTTAAAGAAACAGAATTTCCTGATAGCAATGGAATGATAAGTTCCTAAATGACAGAAGCACTTAACTATCAGAAGCAAAGTAGATACAAATATAATAAGCAGCAAAATCAGAGGGTAGCCTTTGGGGGCTGCTATGCAGTAAGACATGAGATCATTAAAAGGATATGGCAATCCCTGGAGGCAAGACAGATAGGCAGCCAACAAGGGTACTCTTTACTTTATATAATGAAAAGACATCAACGATGAATTATCAGGAAGTTGACAACCCCAGTGAAAAGTCACAATCACTGGCTATGCTTTTAGATTTGAGTTATTTCTCCAACCTGGAACCCTTTAGACTGAGACAAACCAGGCCCTTTTGAGGAAAAACCCTGAAAAGTCATGACACGTGCATTGAGAAGTTGTTAACTTTGTGTTTCCACAAAGGGATTTATGTAAATGTACTCCGGTAACTATGTACTAGGGAAAAAGGGTACCCAGATCTTTAAGAAATTGTTAGGTGAAGATACTGATCTGACATTGTTACCAAGACTCACCATTCCATTTGGATCCCCTATTAGATTCATGTCACCCACAAACATACAAAAGCCTGGAAGTTAGAAGTCATGGACTACTTCAAACTTAGTCAAGCAGTGGCTCTATTTTTACCTGCTTTATGAGAAGTGGTATCTTTTTAAAGAACAGTTTAACACTGTCTTTGACACATGGCAGGTTAAAAGTGAGCTGAGAGATGCAGTCTTTTCCATTTTTATCAGGAAGGATGAAAAAGGACAATTCACATTTACATGTGATGGACAATAGAATATATTTACAGTCTTGGTATAGGAAAATGGTATAAAATATTCAAAGAGACCTGGACTATATTGAACAATTTACAGAGCATCACATTGGCCCGTGAATCAGACCAGAGTACAAGAACTGCAAAGTTCAGTGAAAGCTTTGGTAAGGCACATATATTTGAGAAAGTGGGAAGTAAGCATTTCTTAATTCTGAGTTACATCATAATAGTGAAATTTTTAGGAGTCTGGTGCTTGGGACATGTTTGATATCACCTCCAAAGTACAGAACAAATCAACGCCTCTCAACTCCTACTTCTAAGAAGGATGCTTTGTAGTTAAAAATCCATATTGGGTTCTGCAACTCATCCCAAATTTGAGAATACTGCCCTGACCTATTGACTAGATGAACTGGAAGGCTACCAGTTTTGAATGTGGCCCAGAGAAGGAAAGGATATTTGCAACAAGCTTAGAATTCAATGAAAACAGGTCTAACATTTAGGCTTTATTACCTTCATACCTTATGATACTAAACCTAACTGTGGTGGGAAAATGCCCAAATGAGAGCATCTCAATTTTATGTGTATAAGTGAATTTATCAAATCAAATGCATTGATTGAAAAGCTTTCTAATATTAAATTTTGTTTAGTAGATCTGTAACAGTCATAGAAAGATGTGGTTGTGTCTTACACCAATCATCCTTGACTTTTGAATGATTGCTTTATTTTATATATTTAGCTGTTGTGTTGTGGTGCAAATAACTTTATAATTATTATTCACTTTTCTTTATAAATTGTGCTTTAGATTATGTTGTATGTCAGACAAGGCGTAATTAACATTAAATGACAGAGAGAATAAAGTTGGCAATATATAAAATTTATGTTAGAAAGGCAACTACTTTTAATTTCTCATGTTCCCTGAACATGCACTCCCTTTTATGGTCAATAATTAGTCCAAAGAAGTATAAATATTACAGAATTTGGGGGGAAAAAGTCTTTCTGTTTTTTGCCTCTGCTTATTAACATTTTAATCCTTTGACTTTATTTTCCTCATCTTTTTAACTTCAAGGCTCTGATATAGTTACTTTTATATCCATGAAATATGTAAAATTATATGTAATTATAAATTTATATTCCCAAATCATTTTAGAAAACTGGGACAAAAATTCCCCAGAAGGAATTTTCAGACAATTAAAGCATTAAATAATTATAATTTAATATTAGCCAAAGGATGAGAGGTCTAAACCTATGTCTAATATTCAGAAATGTGCTAATTCATTCTTAGCTTGTTTTTTCATGGTTTATATTTTTATGTTGAGTAAAATCTTGAAAATAATCCTCCACTTCTTTCTCTTTCCAGTTCTCTCTTATTGCTATGTTGAGAATAGTTACCTAAGAGTTTGAATGTGTTTACTTACTCAAGATAAAATACAAAGTGATTAAATAATTATTGAAATCAAGGATGGATGATGACCTGAATACTATCCATTTATAAATGTTGGAAATAACAAAGTTAATTTTATTTTTACTACAAGAACATTAGAAATGAGTCCACTTGTTACTATTAGCAAAGCATCCATTATACTTGCAATTAAATTGAATAATTAGTGAGTTAACATTGTGCAAGATTTAGTGAATGTATTATTCTCTTTTTATGCATAATATTGAATTTTTTCTGATATTAAAGCAATGTGAACTAATTGGGAAGTGGTCACTATGGAGAAAATACCAAGTATAAAAGTTAATCATGACCTGTGGACCATTTTAATAAATACTTCTGTATATTTTCCCCAATATTTTTCTTTGTGTCTGTATGTGTATTTGTCTCTGGGTATATGTGTAGCACCTTTCATCTTCTTTTAAAGCATTAGATTATGAGCATTATATCCTGCCCTTAAACACTATTCAAAATATAATTGTATTAGGGCAGTTAAAATATATGATACCATAATGATAAATATATGTCGTTATATATTTGTCCAAATCTATGGAATATACAACACCAAGGGTGAACCCATGTAAACTATGGGCTTTGAGTGATTATTATGTGTTAATGTAGGTTCATCAGTAGCAATAAATGTACCACTCTGGTGGGGATGTTGATAATGTGGAGGCTAAGCATATGCAAAAGCAGGGGGTGTATGAGAAGTCTCTCTACATTGTCTTCATCTATTCTGTGTACCCTAAAATCCTCTAAAAATACAAATCTTAAAATAATAATAATGAATTATAGTTAGTCAAATAATTTGTTAACATTTATTTTCATAATTATATTTATTTTACCTATATAGATATTTAAAATTTTATATGTTTTGTAGTTATATACCTCAATAAATAATATTTCTCATGTGACAAATTTATAGAAGTGAAATAAATGAACCTTCAATGAATCAGATATGGATACTTTTGACCACATTACAGGAACATGCTACTAACATGCAAACATATTGTAGAAAATAATGCAATTAGTTATCTCCCAAAATAGAAGGTTCAGAAATATGTAGGCTTCGGGTATGATACCATTAAGATTTCTCCTTTGCTTTTCTGTATTATATGGTCTCTGCCTTCCTACCATGCTGGCTTTGTTCCTAGACTGGTTTCTCTCATGATTTTAAGAATGCTAGCAACAAATAAGGCAGTGTGCTTTCTTGTTCATGCCCAAAAGAAGTCAGATCCCAAGTCATTTCGGCCTAGTCATATCTTTTACTCCTGGACCAATAACATTTACCAGAAGCATGGCCTAGAGATTGTTGACCACAACAACATAAAAGGGGGAGAATTATAATCATAGATTTTGCACAAGCAGATTCCTCTTTCTGAGAACTCTTTTCCAAAGCTATCACACTTCCCCCTCTATAATACTCAGATATGGATTTATTTGTTACCTATAAAAATTGCTATTTCTGAATTCCTTATTTACAACTTATTTTCTAGGTGCTCCTTCACAACTAACATTTTATGTTGTATTGATTTTTCATAACACATTCCTATTTAAATTCACATTATTTATTACTGCATATACCTATTTATTTTCTATTTTCTTCACTAGGGTAAAAGCACCATGTTTATATCTGCCACCCCCCCCCCAACCAGAATCCAAGCAGTTTAAGATTATCTTTGCCTTGGTAATTGCTGAATTACCTGCATCTCACACATGGAAGAAGCTCTAAAAATATTTTTGGAAAGAAAGGAATTATTAAAAAAAGAAGGAGGGGGAAGAAAAAAAAAGAGTATAAGGAGGAGGGAGGTGGTATGAGATAGAGGGAGAGAGAGGAAGAAGGAAGAAAAGAGGTAGAAGAAAAAGTAAGGAAGGTGAAATGCATAAGCATATTTGGATAATATATAAAGACAATTCTACTTCTCTGGCTTTTCTGTAACTGGCCATATTAGTACCTCTAATGGTTATTGTAATGGTTAATTTTATGTGTCTACTTGACTGGGCTAAATACCCAGATACCTTGTTAAATATTATTTCTGGCCGTGTTTGTGAAGGTATTTCTGGAAGAGATTACCATTTGAATCAGTAAACCTAAAGAAAATTCCCTTTACCTATGTTGGTGGTGAGACTCATTCCATCTAATGAGGGTCAGAAGAACAAAAAGGCAGAAGAAGGGTGAATCCTGTATTACTGAGCTGAGGAATATATCTTCTTCTGCCCCAAGACATTGGAGCTTCTTGTTCTTGGGGCTTCAAATTCCAAAATTCAAACCAGCTCCCCACCCCACATCCCACCCCAGTTCCTAGGCCTTCAACTTGGACTGAATTATACTACCTGCTTTTCTGGTTCTCCAGCTTGTAGATGGCAGATCAGGTCATATCTCATCCTCCATTATTTCATGAGCCAAATCTCATAATAAATCTCTTCTTAAATATCACCATTGGTTCTGTTTCTTTGGTTCTGTTTATCCCGACTGTTACATCTATTGCTCTACAACAAGTTATCCCAAGACTTATTAGCTGTAGGAAGAAACACAGTTATTATCTCAAACAATTTCTGAAGCTCAGGAATATGGAGTAAGTTTAGCGAGCTTTTTCTGGCTCAAGATCTCTCTTCAGGTTGGAGTCAAATTGTCAATTGAGATTTTCTTACTAAAGGCTTCCTTAGGGCTTAGGGAACTACTTCCAAGCTCACCCATATGGCTGTTGATAAAAAAACCCCAGTTTCTTACTTTCTTATGTGGAGTTACCATAGTGCTGCTCATAATATGACTGATGGATTCCTCTCAGATGTGTAATCCAAGAAAGAAAAAGAGCAAGTTACGAAGACAGAAGCAAAAATGACTTCTAAATAATTTCAAAAGTGATATAACATCACATCTGTTACATTCTATTAGTCACACAAACAAACCCTAGGATGATGTGATAGAGGAATACACAGCATATGAGTACACAAGATATGGGGATCACTGAGAACAATGAAGGCTGATACACAATTCACTCTCTTCCTTTCAGTTGACACATCCCAGTCTCACAAGAGAGTAATCCTATTATAAAGTCAACTCAATGTCTAGAATTTTGTCATCAAATCAGGACAAGACGCAGATGTGACTTTTTTGATGCAGTCTCTCAAGTATACTCTCTCAAATACAGATCTTTAGGGGAAATTCCTCTCAATCTTCAATCCTAGGAACTAAGGAGACAATACATCATTCTCTCTCTCTCTCTCTCTCTCTCTCACACACACACACACACACACACACACACACACACCACAAAGATATTATAGTAAGATATAAAATAGGCTTAGGATTTTCACCAGAAGCATTCCTATTCAAAAAGGAAGGAAATGGCAGGCCACAGGGATCATTTGTCCATAGCAAATTTGAAATCTAGCTATGAAAATGTTGGATATTCATTAATGAGAACTCAATTTTTCTTCTGCTCAGGAGTTATTCTCCATGGCTATTACTTCAGATATTAGAGACATGCTTCCTTTCTTCATCAAAAATGGCACATGTGTACAGGTTAGTAGTTATCTTACCTGTTAGTAGAATTCAGGGCATGTAACAGCCCCCTTTCCACCTATGCCCTGCTATCTGTCCCTTTCAGTCCAAGCTGGCAGTGTTTCTGCTGACATAATTCTTTTAAAAACTCTATATGTATTCTAGAAATCTTCTGACAAACACACATCCACAAATCTACCTTTGGCTCCTTCTAAAATAGCTGAGGGACAGCATCCTCAAGCATCCTAGGAGCTCTACTGTTTAATTAAGAGACCCATGAAGCATAGCTTTAAAAATCCTTATAAGGGTATTCTCTGCTTTAATGCTTAGAGGTACTATCTTTGATCACTCTGAGATTTCAACAAAGGATTTTACAGTCACATTCTCATCTCATCTTTAGACCACACTTTTCAAAGAATGCCTTGGATTTAATCTTTGCTTCAAAAACAATTTGTTTTGTTTAGCATCATTTGCTATCTGTAGAGGTTGAGAATTTTTAGAACCTTTGAGTCCTGTCTCCTTTTTCCTTAGCAGTCTATCTCTAAAAGCAGCAGAAAGAACGTAGGCAGGACCTTCAACACTGCTTAGAAAATCTCGTAGTCAGGTTACCTTGTTAATAAGGTACATTTTCTATCTTATTCATTCCTGTAGTCAAGGGGGTGGCTAAACTTTATGCTACTATTTCACAGTTATACCCTTCCTCCAGTTTTTAAGATGATTTTCTTTACTTTCTTGAAAGCCCATACTGGCCACGTATCAAAGACTACCAGGATTCTAGTAACAATTATTTTCAAGGTACTTTAGGCTTTAACTTACATTCTCTCACATGGCTGCCAATTGCAAAGGGACATCCACATTTTTGTTTTAATTATGGGAACACATCAAACTTTATATCCATAATCTAGTTCTAAATTTAAAAATTACTTCGGGGGGACTGGGTGGCTCAGTCGATTGAGCGTCTGACTTCAGCTCAGGTCATGATCTCACAGTTCATGAGTTCTAGTCCCATGTTGGGTTCTGTACTGATGACTCAGAGCCTGGAGGCTGCTTCGTTTCTATGTCTCCCTCTCTCTCTGCCTCTCCCTCACTCACACTGTCTCTTTCTCTCAAAAATAAATAAACATAAAAATTTTTTAAATGTTTAAAATAATTACTTCACCACTTGGTGGCATAAACAACAAAGATTTATCATTTTACAGTTTAAGTGGGTTAGAAATCTGGGCACAGCTTCGCTGGGCATGTTTGGCTCAAGGCCTCTTGGTCAGTAGGGCTGTAGCATTCATAATTTCAGTTGAGACTCTAGTTCCATGTGAAGGGTGACTAGGAGGACACACTTTCAAACTCATTCATACAACTGTTTGCTGGCCTTGGTCACTTGCCATAGGGGCCTCTTGGCTGATTGACTTACAGTATGGGAACTGGGTTCTACTAGGGTGACAGATTTCAAAAGAAGATGATAGCACTCAGATTAGGAGACACAGGGTTTTTTAATAAATCAATTTCAGAAGTTACATCCAATCCCTTTTGCTATATATTATTCATAAAAGTCAGTCAATAAGCCAAGCTTTTACTCAATGGAAGGTATTTCATCTGGGTGTGAAAAACAGGAAGGGATATCCTTGGGAGCCATTTTAGAGACTGTCTACCACAGAACCTATCCAGTTAAACCATGGTCCAGGAGGAGGTACAAACAAGACATAGTCCAATGGGGGATAAGAATGAGCAGCTGGATATTTGGAGTGGGGAGAATTTTCCTTTTCTTCTACGCATGTGATTTTAAAATGTCTTTGTTTAAAACTTCCGTTGTGATGATGTCTTTATTTGTATGAGACATGTAAGTAACCTAGAGATAACTACTAAAGTTAGCCATGAAAACAATCTAAATATCCTGGGAAGTCAAATACAGAGGTGGTCTTTGCAATTTTCGATTGTGTTCACACATCAAAATGTAGTTTCTATTGTAATTATAATTTATTTGTTGTCAATAATATGTGTTTCTACTGCATATTTACAAGACACTTCCAAACTTTATATCCTTATATTTTACTCTTTGGAATGTAAGACTAAATATAAAAGGTATACTTCTGACTTTTTCGCATTCTAGTAGATTTACTTTTTGTTCACAGCATGACCTATGACATTCTACTCTTTTATTATGTTGGTCTCTCAGTCTGGAATTCTCTCCGTATGTACCCACATCATGTTACATGCCCTGCTTGCCCCACATTTTGTATATAGCTAACCCTGCTGGTCTAACTTCTGCTCATCCTTTCATCTTTATCTCAAACATGATTTCCCCTGAATCCTAATCCACAAGAATATTGCTAAGGAGTCCTATAAAATGTTTTCTTAGGGATGACTATAAAGGCTTTGACTTGCTTTTCTCAAATGAGCTTATAAATGCATATTAACTGACTCTTTAGAATCTACCACAACCCTGGAGAACTTGATTGCTTTTTGTGTGGTTATAATATTTCATTTCCTATTTTGGTTGCTCATGTATTTCCTCAACTTACAAAAAGCAATTATTCTTTGTGTTTCATTTTCAAATATTAGAAATATGGAAACATCATGTTGTTTGCTTCTATCCCATTTGAATGTCATTGTTTGTGCAAATTGTAGGCAAACAAGAAAGACTTCACTGTTAATTTGCATTCAAATAAGCTAATATCCAAATATTTGCTCATTCTGAAATTTACCAAAAATCTGTGTCAATTAAATGCAATGGGATTTCAAGAAAGCAATGAAGAAAAAAACTGTAGTTTCCCATTAGACATAAATCCAGACTTAGATGTAATATTAACTGATGAAACTGCTAAACTCACCTGTCCAAGGTTTTTCACATACAATAAGGATACACTGAAAGCACATGTACATATTACTATGGTTTATCTAACAAAGTCTAAGAATTTAAGTACAGTGACCAATTAGAAATATTTTCTTTTACTAATGGATCTGTGTAGGAAGACTTTCTCAAAGTCTCAGTTATAGCAGAAACTCATCATCATGAAAACTATTGCTAAATCTATATAAAGAATAAAATGTGATAACACCATGTTTTCCAAGAAATTGATAAACATTTGACTTTTTTTCCCTTTTTTAAAAGAGAGTGAGAGCACAAGTCAAGGAAGGGCAGAGGGGAAGAGAGAGAATCTTTTTTTTTAAGTTTTTATTTGAGAGAGATAGAGCAGGGGAGGGGCAGAGAGAGAAGGAGAGAGAATCCCAAACAGGCTCTGCACTGTCAGCGTGGAGCCTAATGCAGGGCTGGAACTCATGAACCAAGAGATCAGGACCTGAGCCCAAACCAAAAGTCAGAAATTTAACTGACTGAGACACCCCACAGAGAGAGAGAGAGAATCTTAAGCAGGACCCACTTCCAGTGCTGAGCCCACCATGGGGTTCGATCCCATTATCCTGCAATCATGACCTGAACCAAAATCAAGAGTTGTATATTTAACTGACTGAGCCATACAGGTGCCCCAACAGTTGACTAATTGTGAACATGGATGACCTGATGTGAATAAATGAAGTTGAATTTCACCCATTCACTCATATCCATTGTTAGAAAAAGGTACATGGAGCTGCTCATATAGCCAATGTGATTATAACCTGATAATATATTACAATTGGAAAATGTAAGCAATAGTCCTTTACTCAACATCAAAATATATGTAAAACAAATGTTGAGCTAATTAAGTATGCTGACCATAGGAACAGAATGCATTTAAATCTACATCAAAGTAGGCTGGCAAATGAAGAATTCAGTTATAGCAATGTGAGAGAGAAGGAGTTTAACTGTCCCCAAAGTTTCATATTGTGTGAGTTCTAGGAATGAGGGCAGAGAGAAGGAGATAGGGAGGGGTTAGGGTTTCTGAAAATACTGACATCTGCAAATAGGTTAAAAAATAGAATAGTTTTTAGATTCTTAATACACTCATATACTGTGTAATTACAAGCATCTGCAGTGAATGGTCATATGCCATTCATCAATGAACTGGAATTTATTAGAATAATCATTTTCTGTGTTGTTTTCAAAAGAGCCTGATTTTCCCCATAGTTGTACCTAAGAATATCTCAAATAATAATTTATAACACCCTTAAGTCTTGGGAAGCAGATTAAAATAAGTCAATACATTGTGGATAAATTTCAGAATTATTTTAAGTTATTTACAGCCTTTAATACAATGAATTGACCAGTGCTTGTCAAGACCTGATAATTATTAAGGAAATTAAATATGATATAAGAAGACTAATGAAAACAAGAATAGAAGTATTGGGATGAAGTAAGCAGTATCAGATTAAAGTTGTCAACACATCACATATCTTTTTGGGAGAATATTATAAATCAGTGGTTCATACTATGATATCAATTAAAACCAGAGACTTTGATGGAAAAACCACTTCCTCCACTCCTTGTAGGCCCTGTAGAAAATCAGAATATGAACTCAGAGAAAGCCAGACAGGTAGTGCTTCAACTATTTATAAGATAACGTCACTATGAATAATGAAATCATACATGGAATATAGCAAATTTTCCTGTTTTCAAATTCTTAATTTTTCCTTTACTTGTGTATATGTTTTAACTTTAGTGCAAATTTATCTTTTTAGAGGAATATTTAAAATGATATTTAAGTAGAAATTTGAAACATTCAGTGCTTCTTTGAAAATAAGAATGCTATATTATTCTCCTCCCATATCACTTTCCCATTCCATAATTAGTTTAAAAATTCATATAATTTATGTTATATATTTGTAATCATTGTATGTGAATACATTATTAGGTAACCACATAAAGTATAAAACTGACTTTTATATTTTTAACCAAATTGTTTCATGTTTGTTTATTTATTTTTTTATTTTTGAGAGACAGAGAATGAGAGGGGAAGGAGCAGAGAAAAAGGGAAATACAGAATCTAAAGCAGGCTGCAGCTGTCAGCACAGAGTCTGACATGAGGCTTGAACCCATGGACCATAAGACCATGAACTGAGCCAAAGTTGGACACTCAACTGACTGAGTCACCTAGGTGCTCCTAATGTTTATTTATTTATTTTGAGAGGGAGAGAGAGAGAGAGAGAGCGAGCGCACAAGAAGGGGAATGGCAAAGAGAGAGCCAAGCAGGCTCTGCACTGTCAGCACAGAACCTGATGATGCAGGGCTCATTCCCACAAACTGAGAGATCATGACCTGAGCTGAAATCAAGAGCCAAACACTTAACCAACTGATCTACCCAGCCGCCTCTAAAACTAAGTTTTAAAATTTATGTTAACTCGTTTTTCCCAGTGAATTTTTACAAAAATATCTCAACTCCTTCTTTACTAGGATATTTTAGCTAAAAGAGTCTGTAACATCTTCAAGACAATATCATATATATATGACCATCCTCACACTTAAACTACCTAAACTTTACAAGTCATATATTAAAGCAAGATAAAATGATACAACTTAAGTATTGGATGTTCATACTGTTAGACCAATGAACACATATGACCCAGAGATAGTGGAAATGTTCGTCACTCAATAATAAATAATAAGACAACCTACTAATCCCTCTATAGTATTCCATAAATTTATAAACATCTCATATAGCAATCTGTTATTGATATTTTTGAGGAAGCACCTTCAAAGTAAATGAAAGAGAGGTTGATGGGAGGTCATTTTTTTAGTTACTATGAAAAGAAATCTTAGAGGTAGGAAAGCACAAAATTAAATGAAAGTGATTCTCAATGCCGCTTAAATTCCACAAACCTCTCTATGCTCCACATGAGTGTCCTATTTGTGATTGGGTAAAAGAAACTTAATTTTATGGATTAGAGGACATTTTTGGTTGGACCATGAGGTATGCCATATGTTAACTACGTTTTCATGATCTGTTTCTTTCATATTCACCAGAAACACTTTCTTTAAACATATTCTTGGCTTGCAAAGTATATATTTCCAGTCAGTTGTCAATTTTGTGGCTCACTGGAGTGAGAGTTTTTTCCAACTGCAGTGTGCATCAAGGCAAATTGACATGGACCAAGTGTACAAACATAGAATGAACACAGATCTACACATTTGTCTTCTACGTCCATTTAAAACAGTAAGAGAGAAAAGATCATTAAACATTTCAAATTTTTTTGATTATCTCAGGAGTTTGTGGCTTATGGAAATGTATATTCTAGTATAAAATTTTTTTTGTTTGATGTCTTAGGAATTCTAGGCTGGTGGAAATATGTAATGTGAGATAAGGAATACAAATTATTTTACGGGGTGCCTGGGTGGCTCAGTTGGTTAAGTGTCCGACTTTGGCTCAGGTCACACGGTTCATGGGTTTGAGCTGTGGTTTTGAGCCCTGGTTTGGGCTCTGTGCTGAAAGCTCAGAGCCTAAAGCCTGCTTCAGATTCTGAGTCTCCCTCTCTCTCTGCCCCTTCCCTGCTTGTGCTGCTCTGTTTCTCTCTGTCTCAAAAATAAATAAATATTAAAACATTTTTAGAAGTATACAAATTATTTTGCTTAACTGAAAAGTGATAATGTAGCCTTCTGACTTAGGGAGAAATCCATTAATCAAAATGAAGTCATGTACAGAGAAAAAATTAATTTAACCATAATTTAGAATTGAGAAACATTAAAGACTAATAAGGGCATAACAATTTATACTATAGGCATGAAATGAATTCCATTTCAGTTTATTCCAAGTAATGTATGAACAAGATGAAAATAATAAATGGTTAAATTTTGCTCATTGAGATGAGGTTTCATTTATTTACAGTTTAGGAAAATATTTTAATAAATTATTAACTTTTTGGTGACAAAGCAGACACTATTTGTGACGTTATCCTGTAAGGCCACAAGTCTAAACGTCTAAACCAAACTGACTCCATGACAGGCTTTAAGTTTCCCCTCTGAACTAGAAGGCCTGAGTTTCAGCTTTCCTGAAACTATCAGGCAGTTACACATTGCCCAAGGCAGGAGAAACCACCCTTGCAACACCCAATCAGGAAAGTCCAGCGACCACCCTCCACATTACTGAGGGAGAGGCCTGGAGATAGAAACTATAGATAGGACCCTGTTACCTAATGTTAAAGTTAACCTGTTAGTCGCTGAACAAGACCCTAGGCTCGCTCTGTGATTGGTTGAATTTAAAGGTACTCTGAATGTTGTAATTGGATCCCGCCAAAAGTAACGAATACTCTAGACAATGTGTATGGTCAACCCCGCTGTCAATGATGTTGAATAATTATGATTGGATCACTGTTCCCATGTCACAACTTCTGTAACTCCCCCCTCACAAACCCCATAAAAACCCTACTCTGCCCTTGTTCGAGGCTCTCAGCACGGACCCATATGCTGGTGAAGTCTGTGAGTCTGAGCTTAAGCCCTTAATAAAGCCCTTTGCCTTTGCATGTGTGACTCGGTCTCCCTGGTGGTCTCTGGTCGGTGAGGATACTGCGATCTGGGTATAACAATCCAAGAGCCATCCTTCCTTGGCCCCATTTCTAAGCCTGCAGAGATTCAGTGTTGCTAGGTATCAGGGTCAAATAAGCTCAGAGAAGATTAGATTTTTCCCCAGCCTTGGGGAAGAAATCACAGTCATCTAAGATAGTCATTTCAATATCACACTCTTTGGAGATAGTTGCTCATCTTCCAACTCTACCTATTTGGTGTAATAGAAATCTGCTGGAGGACAAGTACTATTTGAGATTCATCTAACCAAAATAACCACATAAAGAAGTACTAAATAAGCTTGCTCACTTAGGCACATTATCTTTACCATCGCTCAGATTTATATACAACTTTTTCCATTTCAACTACATTCTAGCTGGTTTTCCAGTATCTTTCATATTCCACTCAAATTCATTGTCTTTACAGTGAGCAGAATAAGATATTAAAAATGCAATCCCATCATGTCAATACCCTGCTAGAAATCACTCAGTCATTCTCCAATTATCTATTAAGATCCCATCTTCACCTTTTGAAAGGAAGTCCTCAATTACCCCATTTCTTTTTCCCCAGCATGGTTAAAATACCCATTTTCTACTATAAACATCAATGTATGTGACTTCTCAGGAGAATCAGTCTCTTGACTACTATGCTAATTTATTTATTTCTCTGTGCGAAGTATACAGGGCAACACATACAACATAAAGGATACATTATTAATACTTGCAGAATAGTGGAATTAGTGATGTAGCCATAATTATTTAAAAGAAGCTACTAACTTCCATGGTGAAGCTCTAAATAGATCTCCAATCAACAAGAAAAACAGATTTTGTGACGCATCATTTGTCACAGCATGCAGTATCATCCATGTCTGTGGCACGGTACTTTAAAATCATTTCACACTCAATTCTGGAGATAATTTGTGTATTATCCAACCTGTTGTCAAACTCTGAGGGGAGATCTTGAGTTTCAGAAATTTTGACTCCCTTAAGGGAAATGAAAATCCGAAAGGAAATGCTACCTTTCATTGTACTTTTTTACACTCTCTTTACTAACATAAATATCTCATAAATATTTGTTTCTTAATATATTTTTGGTCAATTCTTGTCGATCTTTAAGCCGTTTGTATTGTGCTTCATATTATTTTGTGCACCGTAACCTGAAATATATTCCAAATTCCAAAGACATGACATCACCTATACTATTCTTTCTCCTATCTCACAAGAAAAAATTATCTTCAAGGTCTCGATAGATTGTGTAGACATCACCGAATAAAGATGTAGCAAAATACTAAAACACATCACTGTTTTCAGAGAATATGGTTAAAGGAACTGAAGTAATCATCTGTCTTCAGAAAGATCAATTATTAACTATATCGCTATATTGATCTTTTAGTATCAGGTTATTCATTTTTCATGTACTTACACTAACTGTTTTTCAACATTGTCTTATTGTTTCTAAGTAAACTTTAGTAATGTTTTACTTTAGTCTAATTATAAGTGTAAATTTCAGTGAATTTTTACAAAGTAAACCATGACTGTAATATAATATTTGAATGTTGGCAGCCCTCAAGAAGTCCTTTTGTGCTTCTGCTGAGTTATTACTACATGCAAAAGTAAACGTTTTATCATCATGAATTAGCTCACATATTTTTGAACTATAGATAAATGGACTCCTATGTTATGTCATACTTTATGTCTGACTTCACAGCTTAATATTTAAAGATACCAACATTTTTCTCATTTCTACATAGTATTAATTGTTGTATAATAACACAATTTATTTATTCATATCACTTTGAATGGCTATTTTAGTTGTACCTAGATTGAAGCTCATATGGATAATCCAATTATACACATTCTAGAGCATTCTATAACCACATATACACATTTTAATTTAAGATCTGACTTATTGGGCCATAGGAAATTCATAAATGTAGTATAATAGAAAAAAGATAAAGAATTTTCCAAAGTAGTTTGTATCAATTTTAATGCCTGAAATATATTATGTTCCATTTATTCTACATTATTACCAACAATGGGAAAACTTCCTCTTAAAATTGTAGCCATTCCTTTTAAGATTGTAATACAATCTGGTTTTAATTTGCATTTCCCTGTTGACAAATAAGGTTGAACAAAGTGTCACGTGTTCATTGGCCATTTGAATATTATCTTTTCAAACAGAAAGTTCCTATTCAACCTTTTGTCCATTTTTATTAGATTTTTCTTTCTTTCTTTTGATATTGATATGTGTCGGAGACCGGATCCGGCAGGTCCAGGGGTCCCTGAAGGATGGATGGTGTCGGCGAGAGACAGTGAGAAAGCCCCGGAGATTCTTTCTGATCACCAGCCTGGCTTCTCTGCTCTGACTGGGGCTCAACTTTATAAGTATTTGGGGGATGGGAGAGAAGTGGCATTTGCCTTAGACCATGATTTCTAACAACAAACTTCTTTGATATGTAAGAATTTCCCTGAAATCTAGAAGACTTCTGCATAACCTTTATCAATAGTGATTGAGCTTATCCTATGGGGAAGAAGTTACCTTTAGACAAAGTTTTTAGCATCAAAAGGGTGAAGTTACTTCTTTCAAGGTGGAAGTATCAAGAAAAACAGGTCTTCCAGGAAACACCTTTGCTCTCATAATGACAAAAGTAGTTCCTCAATAGGTTCCTTCACAGGGAGTAATCAGCATATACAAGGCCAGAAAATGCTCCAAGCAGAAACAAATGGGTGAGGGTGGATATCTGCCCTTAACTCTAAATTAGGCTCTTTGTTTCAGGGCCGGACTCAAGCCTCCTTTATAATGTAAGTCTTGGATCTGCAAGACCCTTAGGAAGAGCCTTTTATCCACAATGTTTTCATCGGAAATTTCTTTCGAAAAGGCAGGGATACGCCTTTCCTTATGAGCAACCCTGTGTGGGGTCTGATCTGGAATTTTGTGAGGCCTGATCAATACCAGCAGCCTCATTTCCAACATGAGCCAGTAGTAGCAGAAGGAGATAGATACCAGTTTCCTTGCTGTTACTGCCATCCAGAGAGGCTGGTGCGGCTCCTGGCAGATATGTAGTGGCCTCTTATGTTTTTTGTATTTGAATCATCTGTCAGATACGTTTTGGAAATTATTTTTGTGACTCTTTGACTTGCATTTTGACACTCAGTGGTATCTTCTAATAAAAAATCACATGTTAAATATATTCCAATATATCAATTTTTTTCTTTATAGTCAATACTATTTTATCCTGTTTAAGAAATCTTTGCCTTCTCAAGAACAAAAGATATGCATCTATGTTATATTATCAATTTTTTCCAATTTATATATACTACCTATTTAATATATATATATGTGTATATATATATTTATAGTGCAAAGTAGAAGAGAGGCATTCCATATGGTAGCCATAATCCCTATGTGTATTTAAATTAAAATTACAATTAAACATTCAGTTTTTCTGTTATATTATTCTCATATATCAAGTGCTCAATAACCATATATGGGTAATGGCTATAATATCAAAGAGATGTGGAATATTTCCATTATCAGAAATTTTGGACTCTGTTGGTCGAAAGTCACTTCCCTCCCCCATAAATATTTTAATTGACCCAACACCATTTGTTAAAAATAGTATTCTTCCCAAATTCACTTATGAAGAATATTTGTCATAAAACAAATGTCAATATACATGTTAGTTTATTGTTGGGTTCTCTATTGTGTTCCACTAAATTATTGTCTATTCTTGTGATAAAACTGCATTCTGTTTATTGTGTAACTTATATTAAATAAGATGTGTTTGTTTTCAAGATATTCTGGCTATTCTTGAGCCCATTGCATTTCCACAAAAACTACACAATGCATTTGCCTCTTTCTATTATCACCCATAACAAACTGCTTGGGTTTTGTTTGAGACTACAGTTAACCTAAAGATCAGTTTGAGAATAATTAACATTTTACAGTATTTGATTTCTCCAACCCATGAACTTGGGTTCATTTTGTTTATTTAGGTTTGGTTTTTTTTTAATGTTTATTTATTTTTGAAAGAGGGAGAGTAAAAGAAAGAGAGAGAGCTACGTGGGGCAGAGAGAGAGGTAGACAGAGGATCCAAAGTGGGCTCTGTGCTAACAGCAGAGAGCCGGACACTTGAACTCATGAAACCCTGAGATCATGATCTGAGGCAAAGCTGTATGCTTTACCAACTGAGCCAGCAAGGTGCCCCTATTTATCTAGTTTTTTTTTTTTTTAATTTATTTCTGAGAAGAGAGAGACAGAGAGAGTGAGAGAGAGAGTGTGTGAGCAGGGGAGGGTCAGAGAGAGAAGGAGACACAGAATCTGAAACAGAGTCCAGGCTCTGAGCTAGCCGTCAGCACAGAGCCCGACGCGGGACTCAAATCCACCAACCTTGAGATTATGACCTGAGCCCAAGTCGGACGATTAACAGACTGAGCCACCCAGGAGCCCCTATCTAGGATGTTTTAAATAGCTTTGTAATACTCTGTAGTTGTCTTTATAGATGTCTTTCATATCTTTTTTAAAAATTACATTCTCAGGTAGTTGATATTAATATATTATTTGAAATGGTATCACCAAAGATATTGTTTATTGCTCATCTATAGGAAAGTGACTAATTTTGAAAATACTGACATTGTATTCTACCACTTTAGACTCATATTCTAAAAATGTATAATTTAAAAATATATCTTATTAAATAATCATGTTATCATCAATAATAATGTTTTTACTTGATCTTTTTCTGACTGTTTTACATTTTCTTTGGCGGGGGAGGGGTTTGTTTGCATTTGGCTTGGCTTATTGTTTTATTTCCATGAATTGGACACCCAGTTCAGTGCTGAATGGAAATGTCAATAGTGAAGATATTTTTCTTGCTCCTGGTTTTGTAAAACAGTTCAGTATTTTTGCCATTAAACTTTGTGACCAATGCTGCAGATGCTCTGTTCTTATCCCACAATCCTTACCTTAGCGTTGTGGTCCATTAGAATTCCAACAGCCAATATCTGTATAATTAATAGGGAGGGTTTTTCTATTAAAGTTGCCAAGCCTAGTCATTTGGTAGGCTTCCAAAAGCCAGGAAATTAACACCTCAAGGAAGAAGCCCTTAACTACTCACTGAATCATAGTGGTATATAAATAGTCCTTTTCCCTGGGGCATGTGTTTTCAAACATTTCCCAGAGTTTCCCCATTGAATTCAATTTCAAATACTCCTATAGTAGCCAGTTTAAATGCCTCCCCTTTATGGAGTTCTTTTCCTGTATTGTCTTCCCTCATTCTTACAGGTGTTCCCTGCAACACCTAAGTAAATACTTCTCATTTGCTCTTGGATCCTTGCCTTTGCTTTTGCTTCTGAAGCAATGCAAACTAGAAGCACAGTTTTTTCTTCTTCTACTTTTTAACAGATTAAGAAATTCCCTTTCTATTCTTACACGTTAACTTTTTTTATGAATAGATGTTAAGGTTAAATGTTTTTTTTTTTCTTTTTCCCTATAAATGTCATAAATTACATTGATTAATTTTCACATAATCAGGTAAATTTGTATGTCTGAAATAAATGCAAGCTGGCCATCAGGCATTATTTACTTAAATAGATCACATATTTGGATTGCTAATATTTTCTTAGGGACTTTTGCATCTGAGTTTAAAAGAGAGCACTCTGTAATTTTCCTTCTTGCAATGTTTGTGATGTCAAAGAAAAATTACACCGAATAGATGTAAAAAGCAACAAAGGCTTTCTTGGTTCAAGGCCATTGTCATAGGGAAGATTGAACTCAATGCCATTGAAACAAAAGGGGGAAGAATATCTAAGCACAAAAGGGTAAATTAGTGGAAAAGTATTGGAAGACATTAGAGAAACTGGTCAATGTGATTAGACTATCTTGTTTGCTAAATTGGTATTGAAGATAGGCCCCTGAAAGATAGGGGCATTATCTTCTCTTGATGATTTCATTTTTTAGGGACCTCTCTCTCCCAGGTCCATTGGAAAGACATTCCTGTGCTATAAAATGACAATAGGCTGAAGAAGATTTGCATCTCAAAAGGACAGAGAAAGGACTAGCAATGACAGGTTTTCTAAAGTCAGTTTTCTAAGGGAGAGACCTTTCTAGAAAAAACTTCTCTAATATTTAGTCAAGCTGAGGGGACAATGGAAACTTCTTGTTTAGAAACTTCTCAGATTCTTGCTCTATGCATCTCTTCTATTGACTAGTTCTAATTTGTATCCTTTTGCAATAATAAAACCACAATTATTAGCATATTATATTTCTGTGCTCTGTGAGTCACTAGTCAGTTATCAAAATTGAAGTTCATTTTGTTTCCCTCAAATTTGCAATAGGTGTCAGAAGTTTTGAACAGACTAGGTAGTCTGCAGTGCTGTTGCCTTACTTACCCTTGAATTTGGCTAGTTCCAAATACTCAGATTAATCAAGTATTTTCATTCTATCTACCTTTATTAATATATTCATCTTCATTATTTTACTTTTCTTTTAGTGATTATCCTAGATGTTATAATGCACGTGACTAATTAGAGTATTCTTTTATTTCAGGTCTGTTAGTGATGAGTACTTCATTTCTGCCTCACATTTGAATAAATCTTCAAAATGTAGAAATATAGGCTGATCTTTTTTAATTTACAATATTTGAAACATTGATATATTGTCACCTGGATTACCTTTTTTTTTTCCAATGAGAAATCAGCTAAATTACAATTACTGCTTATTTGATCATAGTGTGTTTTTACTTCTGGTTTCATTTAAATGTTTCTCTTGTCTTTAATTTTCATGTTTCATGGGTTTTATTTGATATGCCTCAATACAGTTATGTACTAAAACTGCAGAAGGTGACTGATATCAGCCTTCTGAGACCCTGTCAAGTGAGCCCGAGGAGATATCAAATACAGGAAGAATCAGAATATAGTTAAGCAGAGGCATGCAAAGGATATTTTTAAACAATCAGATATGATAGAAGCATAATGTGTTAAGAAGACCTAGGGTCTTTCTTCAGTCTATGTGCAAATCAGAAAACCTTAATTTTTACAAATATCACAAATTATACCTTGTGACCCACCAGTAGTTGGATAACTGTTTGCAAGCATTCATGCTATTTTCTCCCCTTTTGTATATATAATCAATCCCCTGTAGCTAACAAGCTTTGGAGTATTTTTCAGAGCAATCTGCTATATTGTCTCCTAGGCTATAGTCTTCATAAGACAATGAATAAAGGATTTATTAACCTACTTTGAGGTTGGCTTTCTTTCAGTCGCCACTATTTTTCTTATAATTTTATTGTTTTAATTTTTGTTGTTTTTTGAAACTGTAGATTGATATTTTTGTTTCCTTTGAAATACTTTGAACTGTCACTTCGAATATTGTTAGCTCCTCCATTTTCTATTGTTCTTCCCATTTTGGGATCCCAAATACATATAAACATTTTTTTTTCAAATTCCCATTTATCCCTTACATTTTTTTGTTGTTTCCTATGCTTTTTGCTTTCCATGATGCAATCAGGTTTTTTCCTTATCTATCTTTCAATTCATTGGTTTTCTCTATAAAAGGTAAAATACATAGCCAATTAAGGAGATCATTTTACTCAGGCTATAAGACAGGGAAAACATTCATAAATTAGGATCATCTCAATTTAAGGAGAAGGAACTAGAGATTTTTAGAGGCAAATTTACAAGGGAGTCATCAGTAAGTCTTATAGGTGACATCAGGAAGAATAATAGCCTGGTCTTATGTGAGCCAGAGAGAAAAACTGAGGCTGGGTCTTGGGATATGTAAAAACACTGTTTTTGTTGTTATTGTTGTTGTTGTTTTGGTTACGCTTTTCTCAGAGCACAAAAATGCAGTGAGATTTCTCAACTTTCGCTGCTTTTGGGGAACGCTGGGCTTCCATAAACTTCAACATGGTCATCTCTATCTATGTTTAGCAGTTGATAAATTCATATATTAAATTGTGGATTTTACTTATTTTGTTTCCAATTCCTAGTGTGTGTATTTTGTTTTTAAGTAGATTCTACTTCTCTAGTAAAATATGACATTTTTGTCATTTGTTACTTGAACACTTCAAACACAGTAATTCAATGTGTCTGTATAATATTAAAGGGGAGCAAACATAATAACCCTAAAAAATGCCTCTTTGGCATATTATTTTAAAAATTTTTAGTGTTTTTATTTATTATTAGAGACAGAGAGACAGAGCATGAGCATGAGAGGGGCAGAGAGAGGGGGAGACAGAATCTGAAGGAGGTTACAGGCTGTTAGCTGTAGCACAGAAAAGTTGGTTGCTTTTAAGAAAGATCAGACACAGGTGAAGCTCTGAAATCTGAAGTTATCTTTTTATAAGAAACATTTGTATTTACAAAAGAAAACTCCATTTGTAAGGCTATCTGTCTCTCTCTCTCTCTCTCTCTACACCAAGAAGAGAAGGATGACTCAGTCCCTGTGGAGTGTTATCAACAGAGAAGACACGGACTTACATCTGCTTAACAACCTTACCCTGATAACTCTGCTTTTCCTGGTAACTTCCATAACTGACCCCCAACCCCCAATATCTTCTTTTTCCTTTAGCTGAAGATGATATTTAAGGAGATGCCTTTGGCCATTTTGGAGAGTTACTCAGTCTTCCTGGATCTCTCCCATGTGTGCAGGGAGATATACATATTATTTAAACTTTTGCTTTTCTCCTGTTAATCTGTCTTAAATCAATGGAACTATTAGACCAAAGAACCTAAAAGGGAGAAAGGGAAATTTTTTCCACCTCTACATTATCTACGGCTATCTATCTTTCTTTTCTTTTCTTTTTCTTTCTTTTTTTTTTTTTTTTTATCTTTCATGGTACTTTCTTGGTGTAGTTGGCAATTTTTTATTGATGTTTAAAAAAAAATTAAAGACTTTTAAAGAAGATATTATCATCCCTATCCTCTCTCAGGCAGCAAGTGTAGAGAAAATCACCCGTAGCCCATTAGTGACTGCCTGTGTCAAGGTAGGTGTGTAGTTTTTATAAGGCTCAGTGTACATTTATTTTTAGTCTCTTCAGAAACCCACAGGTTTTTATGATGGACCCTTTTTCTTGACCTCCTGATCAAATGAAAAAGCTCCCCCAAACTTCTTGGTGCACTTAATTTACTTTCTCTTCAGATCTTTCACCTTCAATCTTTCACAGATTCTCTATCCCTGCCTTTCTGAAGCCTTCCTTCTTGCAAGGATCTTGCTTCTGAAGCATTGTCACCTTATGATGCTTTTGAACCTTTTTCTAAATTAATTTATGACTTTTCTTATTACTCCTGGCAGAAGCAATGCCTACTGCAAACTACTCCATCATAGCCAGCAGAGGAAATCTGCTCTCTTATTTTTTGCTACTTTCCTCAAATTGAAACAAAATTGTTTTAAAAATATTTTGGAGATATACTGACCCGCAGTTTGTTTTATTATAGTGGTGAGTAACTCTTGGTGATTGTGCTCAAGCATATCTGTTAAAATTTCAAGTTTTAGTCAATCTTAAAAAATAATCCACAGAATCACAATAAGATGGTTATTTTAATAAGATGATTTCTTGTAAAAAAAGCAAACCAACTGGACTGAGAACAACACTGTCTTTTTATAGTGTGTAGTTGTTTTCATTGGGTTATTACTGCTTCCACCCATGAGTAGAACTATTATGTGTTTTGAATAATTAAAAAAGATCTGTTGCTTGTTGATTTTGGATTTGTTTTCCTGACATATTGAATTAAATATTCAGTTAGTGAATGACATATGGCATTTCTTCACTGAAACATGGCAAATATGGCTTTTTCTTGGTGCACAGACCTTGTTTTCAACCAATTTATAAGCTGTGCAGGATGAGTGAATTCAAGAATATATTGTTCAAGATTTATAAATCATATACATTCAACGATTGTCTTCAGCCACAAAGTAAATCTAGACTCATGGATGATAAATATTTATGAAGATGAAACCTTTTCAGAATTCTAAATTTAGAAGCCATATGCTGGCTAACTGTCTCAATGTAACTTTCTTCTGTTTTTGTTAGTTTGATATTTCCAGTTACAACATTTTTTATGGCTCCTCACTGGCTCAATTTTATCTCTTGCTGTCAATAAGACCTGACATATGAAAAATGCACACTACTGTGATAGTCAACAAAGTATTAACTGATCCAATCATGCACACTAATATTATATCTACATGTTAAATAAAATATTGTGTGTGATTTCTATTCCTAGAAAATCAAGCATGAAATTTTGGGTATTTCCCCATATCTCACCACCTCAAAAAAAAAGTAGAAGAAAAATCAATAGAATCACTAAATGTCATTTTATGTAAATAGGTGGAAACTTGTTAAGAGTGATGATAATTAAAAAACTTTTTACACTGGTAATGATGAGATACACTAGACAGAGTACCAAAATAATCCTGAGAATGCGGCAATGATGTACATTTTAAGCTCTTTGAAGGTAAGGATTTTGGCCTACATAATTTCCTAATATATTTTTCATGTAGTTCTATGCTTTGTGCATGCCAAAAACTCAAATGTATGTTTCATGTTTGTGAACTGGAGTTTCATAAGATTTCTTTAAACCCTAGTTACAACTGAGACACAGTAAAGACAAATGGTCTTCCAGTACTCCTCACCAAAAGGGAAATAATTTTTTATGCTAACTTGGTTTCTGTTCTTCTGGACTTACTCATAGGAATCTTACTCCCAATGTGGTGACTTTATATTGTGTCAATTTTGCTAATTTTATTTCTCAGGTTTCCCTTTTCCATATGGTTCTGGGTAAAGTCAGCCAGAAGAGAAACCTGTATCATATCTGAAAGGTTGAAATAAATAGCTGGATTTTTTTTTTTTTTTTACACTTTGAAGGTCAAAGGAGAACCAAGACCTTTACAGCTTATGTAAATTTTCATCAATGCACCAGGTTACCTTGTTGGTGTGCAGAAGCAGTTGGGCCCTTGGTTTCTAAATTTCTTGATAGATCTTCTCCATCCTCTGCATATCATGGCCAAGGCACATGTGCAGCTCTTTGGTAATGGGGTGCCCAGATTACTGTATAGGTTTCTCACATCATTAAAATTGGAAACAATGAGAAACAGATGTGGGTTCTACTTTTTTTTTATAGGCTTCATTTTGTCTTCATGGATTCCTGTTAATTTCATAGGTTCCTACTTATCCTGAGCAATTCCAGTTTGTTATTCTTCACAAATTAACATCCAATAGTTCTTTCCTTATCCTGACTCTGACTTCAAGTCCAACATCACATGCTGAAAAAACAGACTTACATCAATTGCTTAAATGTCTCTGATAATTATTTAAGGCCTAACCCATATAACAAGTCCTTATATCACTCACTGTGGTTTTAATCCTTTGATCAACCCTGAAATAATACAGATTTGGGTACCACAAGTGTTTTTAAGGGATCAAGACCTTAAAAATTTGTTCTCTGTATTGGTTCTAGATTATATAGAATTGTTTCTTTGGTCTTATAGTTTTGAAAACATTAATGACTGTTTTAAGTAGTAATTGGATTAGTGGTAGTTCATGGAATATACTGACAAAAGAGTTATTTAAATTATCATCTGTGGGGAATAAGCTTAGGAATTCCCTGAGCTTGTACCAATAGGTTAACAAGGCATAAAGAATTAGAAAGCCTTAGAATGAACACACCCAAGTTTGGGTAAACAAGATTAGGTAAATGGGGCAAAGGCTCCCAGTATAGGACAAAGGTATAGGAATAGAGAATCTCAGGATGAAAACATCCAAGATTAGGTTAGGTAAATTGGGCAAGGGCTCCCAATATAGGAAAAGGGTATAGGAATAGAAAATCTCAGGATGAAGACATCCAAGATAAGGTAAACAAGATTAGGTATTCATGGCAGAAACGCCCCCCCCCCAATTTAGTACAATAGCAGAAAGTTGCTCTCACAGAAAGGAGGGACCAAACTAGGTAAAGAAGAGAAGAGGGCCATAGACCACAGCAGGGAATGGAGCTAATTAGCAAAAGAAAAGTGTTTTTATTGACCCTGAGGTAGCATGCTCTTTCTTGTCCCCTAAGCCAGTTTAGGTAAACAGAGGTAGCACCTCCTGTCTGCTGTAAACAACCTTCTACCAGCACCAGGATTTTGTTTTGTATTGAGCCAATTCCTGAACACTGCATATCTTCAAAAGCCCATTTTCCCCCACGACCATGAGTTAATGTTAAAAATTCCATTGTCTCTCTGCACTTCCATCATGCTTATAAGCCTTCTGATCCTAATAAAAACTGGAGCAAGAACCTTTACTCAGGGCTCTTGTCTCCTCCTTTACATTAGCCTCTCTCTCATTCTCAATCCTGTGTCCTATTCTCTTGCTGGACAAGAGAGAACTCCAGACCCAGAGTCTATGAAAATCTTCTGGAATTCTGTAATCAAAGGCTACAGAAGGTGAGTCTTCATATGGCTATGTAGTTGCTGCCACCGAATCCAGTAATAAAAATAATGGAATGGAAGGGGATTGGGTTGGTTGGTTTCTAAATATGTTTGTGGCTTGGGAAGATAAATTAATAAGCTTAGTACTAAAATCTCATC
The DNA here is from genome assembly GCF_003009895.1 of Hyaena hyaena. Classification (NCBI taxonomy): domain Eukaryota; kingdom Metazoa; phylum Chordata; class Mammalia; order Carnivora; family Hyaenidae; genus Hyaena; species Hyaena hyaena. The sequence continues at coordinate 421,735 of NW_024081787.1, read as the reverse complement.
TCCGGAGAGAGGTAAGGTGGCAGAGAAGTAGGGAGCTCTGTACATTTCACTCGCCACCATCCCTCAAACGGAGAAGGCCTGAAACCATAGGAACCCTTACAGAATCCATGAGTTTGGGAAGAAAAGGAGACAGAGTCCACTGAGAAAACCGTATAGTGTGAGTTCAAACTGGGGAAGATAAAAACGGGCCAGGACAGGAGACACGGAAGGAGGGGAGGGAGTCCCCTTTGCAGGTAGCCACGATGAGTCTAGGGTAAAAGAAAGAGTGGCTGAAACTGCTCAAGAAACTGCCCTGTCCCTGGAGAAGAGAAAAACCTTGGCTCGGGACACAGAGAGATCTGGTTTCCTGCCATTCCATCTGACCCTGAGAGGGATGCACTGCTCCCAGGAGCTCCTCTGCTCACCAGCTCAACCCAGAGGAGAAGCGGCGCGCCTGAAGCTACACCTCCGCCCTTCTGGCTAGGCTTGATTTCCAGTGGGGAGGCAGCTGGCTTGAAACTGCTCTGAGGGACTCCGCCTGCGGATTTATATTTTGGGCGGTATCAATGGGGCACACAGACTAAGATCTGGAAATGAGGCCTGCCTTGGGACATAGAGCACTGCTCACCTTGGGTAAGCCTGCGGCACAGGGAGATTGGACCCAGAAGAGTGAACTACAATGCTTGGTCTGAGAAGGGACTGGGGTGCTGCCATTTTTCTCTCCACAACCACCAAGGCAGGACCTCAGGGGGCCACCCGTGCAACAGAACGCAGTGGAGGCTAAGACTTGCCTACACGAAACCAACCCCATCCCTGCTAGAGAGCTGCATTTTTTTTTTTTTTTTTTTTTTACCAGAGCCCGGGGCAAGACTAACAGGGATACACTGATGTGACTTATTCTAGGTCAGTTCTTTCTATTCAGATATATTTTCCGTTGCCTCATTTGTAACTGTCCACTCTACTGGACTGGGCACTCTGGTCACTGGTTTGCTTACACAGTCACATTTAACCCTTTCTCTAGGCGTATAGTCTACATCTCCACCACTACCTTTTTTCTCTCTCTCTCTTTCTCTCTCTGGAGTAATCAGACTATATAGTTTCTCTGAGTAACATTATCTTTGTTTCCTTCTCCTTGCCTCTAACAATATTCTCCTCTTTCTCTCTCTGAATTAAGCCTCATAGTCTCAGTGTCTGGTCATTTCTCTTACAATTTTGCTTCCTCACTGCCCTGTCATTTTTCTTTGTATATGCTCTTCTGTCAGCACTGCATACACCCTGCTCTTTATTTGTAGCTGGGAATCCTGGTTTTATGCTTTTAGACTATATTTTGTTTTTTGGGTTTTTTTTCTTTTCTTTCTTATTTCTTATTTATTTTTATTTTTATTTTGATTATTTGTCTAACCTCCTTCCTCATTCTTTATCATTTCCTCTTTTCTTTCTCTTTTTCCCTTCTGGTTTGCATGTTTGTTGGATTTGTCCGTGTTTCCATTCCTTTGTTCCCTGTGTGTTTCTCTGTCTGTTTTCTTTTACAGGGCTAACTCGAGAAAAAAGCCAAAGTACACATGGTGGAGAGTCCCAAATACCACTATGAGTAGGGAAATAAAATAACCAAATTCTCAGCAAGAGAGACCAAAACACACCATTCAAAGAATACTTCCTGAACAGACAGGTCCTGGACAGTCAAAGAGCCTTCTTTAATACAGCAGGACTCACAGGTGCAGAGTGCATAACAAGCTTTTAAAACTAACAAGAGACAGAAAACTAGCCAAAATGATGAAACAGAAGAACTCTCCTCTAAAGAAATTCCAGGAAGAAATGACAGCTAAAGAACTGCTCAAAACAGATATAAGCAACATAACTGAGCAAGAATTTAGAACAATAGTCATAAAATTAATCGCTGGGCTTGAAAAAGGCATGGAAGACATCAGAGAAACTATTGCTACAAACACTATGGAGCTTAGAAATACTTATGATGACTTTAAAAATGCTATAAATGAGATGCATAATAAAATGGAGGTGTCCAATGCACGGATTGAAGAGGCAGAGAGGAGAATAGGTGAATTAGAAGACACAATTATAGAAAAAGAGGAAGATGAGAAAAAGAGATAAACTGATCCAGGGACACGAAAGGAGAGTTCAAGAGCTGAGCGATAAAATCAAATGGAACAATATCCGTATAATAGGAATTCCAGAAGAGGAAGAGCGGCAAAAGCGTGGAAGGGGTCCTTGAACAAATATAACAGAGAACTTCCCCAGTCTGGGGAAGAAAACAGACATTGAAATCCAAGAGGCACAGAGAACTCCCCTCAGATATAACTTGAATCAGTCTTCTGCACGACATATCATAATGAAACTCGGAAAATATAAGGACAAAGAGAGAATTCTGAAAGCACCTAGGGATAAAAGTTCCCTAACATACAAAGGGAAACCTATCAGAATTGTGACAGATCTATCTACTGAAACTTGGCAGGCCACAAAGGAATGGCAGGAGATCTTCAATGTGATGAATAGAAAAAATCTGCAGCCAAGAATCCTCTATCCAGCAAGCCTGTTATTCAGAATAGAAGGAGAGATAAAAGTCTTCCCAAATAAACAAAAATTGAAAGAATTTGTCACCATTAAACCAGCCCTACAAGACATCCTGAGGGGGACCCTCTGAGGGAAATGTTGCAAGGAACTCAGGTACCAGAGACACTACCACAAGCATGAATCCTACCAAGAACATAATGACTCTAAACCCATATTTTTCAATAATAACACTGAATGTAAATGGACTAAAAGATCCAATCAAAAGAAATGGAGTAGCAGAATTGATCAAAAAAAATTTAAAAAAATAAAAAAATCCATTATTTGCTGTCTATAAGACACTCATTTTAGACCTGAGGACACCTTCAGATTGAAAGTAAGGGGATGGAGAAATATCTATCATACTACTGAAAGTCAAAGGAAAGCTGGAGTAGCAATACTTATATCAGACAAACTGGAATTTAAAGTAAAGACAGAAACAAAAGATGAAGAAGGGCTTTACATAATAATTACAGGGTCTATCCATCAGGAAGAGTTAACAATTATAAAAGTCTATGAACTGATTTGGGAGCACCTAAATACAGAAAACAATCACAAACAGAAACAATCTTATGGATAAGAATGTGCTAATAGCAAGGGACTTTAATACTCCACTAACAGCAATGGATAGATCAACTAGACAGAAAATCACTAAAGAAATAATGGACTTGAAAGACACATTGGACCAGATGGATTTAACAGATATATTTAGAACTCTACATCCTGAGGCCATGGAATTCACTTTCTTCTCAAGTGTGCATGGCACATTCTCCAAGATAGATCATATACTGGACATAAAGCAGCCCTCAATAAATATAAAAGAATTGAGATCATACCATGCACAATTTCAGATCACAGTGATATGAAACTCGAAATCAGTCACAGGAAGAAGTCTGGAAAACCTCCAAAAACATGGAGGTTAAAGAACACCCTACTAAAGAATGAAAGGGCCAATCAGGTAATTAGAGAAGAAATTAAAAAATATATGGAAACAAATGAAAATGAAAATACAACAATACAAGCTCTATGGGATGCAGCACAAGCAATTCTAAGAGGAAAGTGCATTGCACTCCAGACCTATTTCAAGAAATTAGAAAGTGTGCAAGTACAAAATCTAACAGCATACCTAAAGGAATTACAAGGAGAGCAACAAGAGCACTGCAAGCCCAGTAGGAGAAGAGAAATAATAAAAATCAGGGAAGAAATAAACAATATAGAAACCAAAGAAACAGTTGAACAGATCAACAAAACCAAGAATTGGTTTTTTGAAAAAATAAACAAAATTGACAATCCTCTAGCCTGGCTTCTCAAAAAGAAAAGAGAGAGCACCCAAATAGACAAAATCAAGAATAAAAATGGATTTATTACAACTAATCCCTCAGAAATACAAGTAATTATCAGGAATACTATGAAAAATAATATGCCAACAACCTGGTCAACCTAGAAGAAATGGACAAATTCCTAAAACACACTCACTACCAAAATTCACATGGGAAGAGATAGAAAATCTGAACAGACCCATAACTAGTGACAAAATTGAATCAGTTTTCAAAAATCTCCCAACAAATAAGAGCCCTGGGCCAGATGGCTTTTCTGGGGAATTCTACCAGACATTTTAATCAGAGTTAATACCCATTCTTCTTAAGCTATTCCAAAATATAGAAATCGAAGGAAAACTTCCGGACTCATTTTACAAAACCAGCATCACTCTGATTCACAAGCCAGACATAGCCCCAGCAAAAAAAAGAGAACTACAGGCCAATATCTTTGATGAATATAGATGCAAAAATCCTCAACAAGATACTTGCAAATCAAATGCAACAGCACATGAAAACAATTACCCACAATGATCAAGTAGGATTCATTCCTGTGTTACAGGGCTGGTTGAATATTCACAAATCAATCAATGTGATACATGACATTAACAAAAGAAAAGATAAAAACCATCTGATCCTGTTGATAGATGCAGAAAAAGCATTTGACAAAATACAACATCCCTTAATAAAGACCCTCAAGAAAGTCGGGATAGAAGGAGCTTACTTTAACATCATAAAAGCCACCTATGAGAAGCCCGCAGCTAACATCATCCTCAATGGGAAAAAACTGAGACCTTTTCCCCTGAGATCAGGAACACGACAGGGACGTCCACTCTCACCACTGTTGTTTAACATAGTGCTGGAAGTCCTAGCATCAGCCATCAGACAACAAAAGGAAATAAAAGGCATCTGAATTGGCAAGGAAGAAGTTACAATTTCACTTTTTACAGTCAACATGATACTCTACATAGAAAACTCGACAGACTCCAACAGAAGCTTATTAGAACTTGAATGAATTCATTCAAGTTGCATGAATTCAGCAAAGTTGCAGGGTATGAAATCAACGTTCAGAAATCGGATGCATTTTAATACACCAATAATGAAGTAACAGAAAGAGAAATCAAGAAACAGATCCCATTCACAATTGCACAAAAAACAATCAAGTAACCTAGAAATAAACCTAACCAAAGATATGTGAGATCTGTATGATGAAAACTATAGAAAACTTATGAAGAAAATTGAAGAAGTCACAAAGAAATGGAAAAACATTCCATGCTCATGGATTGGAAGAATAAATATTGGTAAGTGCCATTACTACCCCAAGCAATCTACACATTCAATGCAATCCCAATAAATATTGCACCAGCATTCTTCTCAAAGCTAAAACAAACTATCCTAAACTTTGTATGGAATCACAAAAGACCCTGAGTAGCCAAAGTAATATTGCAGAAGAAAACTAAAAAGGGAGGCATCACCATCCCAGACTTTAGCCTCTACTACAAAGCTGTCATCATCGAGACAGTATGGTATTGGCACAAAAACAGACACATAGGCCAATGGAATAGAATTGAGAACTCAGAGTTGGACCCATAAATGTATGGCCAACTAATCTTTGACAAAGCAGGAAAGAGTATCCAATGGAAAAAAGACAACCTCTTTAACAGATGGTGCTGGGAGAACTGGACAGCTATATGCAGAACAATGAAACTAGATCATTTTCTCACACCATACACAAAAATAAACTCCAAATAAATAAAGGACCTGAATGTGAGACAGGAAACCATCAAAACCCTAGAGAAGAAAGCAGAAAATCCTCCTTGACCTCAACCACAGCAATTTCTTACTTGACATATTCCCAAAGGCAAGGGACTCAAGAGCAAAAATGAACTACTGGGACCTCATCAAGATAAAAAGCTTATGCACGGCAAAGGAAACAATGAATAAAACTAATTGGCAACTGACGGAATGGGAAAAAGATAGTTGCAAATGGCATATCAGATAAAGGGCTACTATCCAAAATCTATAAGGAACTCACCAAACTCCACACCCAAAAAACAAATAATCCAGTGAAGAAATGGGCAGAAGATATGAATAGATACTTCTCCAAAGAGAAAATCTAGATGGCCAACAGACACATGCAACGATGCTCAGCCTCCCTCCTCATCAGGGAAATACAAATCAAAACCACACTGAGATACCACCTCACGCCAGTCAGAGTGGCTAAAATTAACAAAGCAGGAGATTATAGATGCTGGCGAGAATGTGGAGAAACAGGCACCCTCCTACACTGTTGGTGGGAATGTAAACTGGTACAGCCCCTCTGGAAAACGGTGTGGAAGTTTCTCAAAAATTAACAATAGAACTCCCCTATGACCCAGCAATAGCACTGCTAGGAATTCACCCAAGGGATACAGGAGTGCTGATGTACAGGGGCACATGTACCCCAATGTTCATAGCAGAACTCTCAACAATAGCCAAATCATGGAAATAGCCTAAGTGTCCATCAACTCACAAATGGGTCAAGAAGATATGGTTTATCTATACCATGGAATACTACATGGCAATGAGAAAGAATGAAATTTGGCCATATGTAGCAATGTGGATGGATCTTGAGGGTGTTATGTTGAGTGAAATAAGTCAGGCAGAGAAGGACAGATACCAGATGTTTGCACATATAAGTGGATTAGGAGGGACTTAACGGAGTACCATGGGGAAGAAGAAGGGGTAAAATAGTGGAGGAGAGGGAGGGAGGCAAACCATGAGAGACTCTTGAATGCTGAGAACAAACTGAGAGCTGATAGGGCTGGGGGAGAGGGAAAGGGTGGTTTTGCACATTGAGGAGGGCACTTGTTCGGATGAGCACTGGGTGTTATATGGAAACCAACTTGACAATGAACTATTTAAAAAATAAATAAATAAAATCTCATCTCGATTTTGGACCCCAGTAATAGACCATAAGACTTCTATGAACTCTTAAAAAGAAACCTTTGCCTCCTCTATCACTAGAATTCAGATTTTTAAATGTCGAACCAAAATCTTATCCCACAAGTGAATAAATGAAATGTGAATTACATTTGTAACATCATGGGTATATTCTGCTAAAATTAGGACATTGATCTGGAATGATAGGGAGCCTGAGTATTTGTAGGGATCCTTATAAACATAGTCTGTTGAAGCTGGGGACTTTGACCTCATAAAGTATCTTGAAATGCTTTTACCATTAAAAATGGATTTACCTTCCTAATAAAGAAGTTAGTTTTCCTTTGCTCGAATAACCTGTAATGGCCTCCTCTGAAGTATTTGACTTGTAGAGAACTGCTGATACTCCTTAATAACTATTCCATCACCTCTTATTGTTTCTGAACTTATAATTAGATTCCTGCAAGGCCAATAGAAGTAAACCCAAAAGTATAACACATGGGAAGATGCAATAAACATCAAAAGAATTATAAAATTTTAGCTAATTTGTATTAGCAGAAATTTTGAGAATATGCATGGGAATGAACCCTAACAGCAATGAAACAGAATGGGATAAATATAATGTTGGATTGGGCTCAAATCTTTCATATGAGCACATTAAGCAGAGATTCTGGGTTCAATACATTATCATGATAGGCCAAGAACAGTTTTAGCATGTGCTTAGGTGACCAAAACACAGACCACAGATAGAGACCAATGGAGATGAAATATTACAATGTTCTTTGTAATTTATAGAAGAAGACATCTAAAGGCTTAGGATGTTTGAAAAGCTGTCATGGATTAATCATATAAGACTTATCAAAAATTCTCTAACCTTATACTAACTACATTCATGGAGAGGATAAGAGATAGGAAGAAATATATATATATGAAAGCAGCTTCAGAATTCTTGTGTTCATTGGTGTCTGTTCAGAATAGCTGCAAGTCCTCTGAAGGTTTGTCAGAGCCAGGTGCCGTCACAGTTCACCACAGTGCTGCGGATCTGCTGGCTCACCTTGTTGCCATCGAACTGCAGCCAGTTCCCATTGAATCTTATCATTCAATTTCTCCAAATCCTGAGCCAGGTGGGTACATCATTTCATGGTGAAGCTGTCCCTATTGATCATTAATACTGCTGAAATTTGAATTAGTAAGAAAAAGATGTGGTTTCCAGTTTGAACTTCTGACTTCCAAAATATCAGTGTTTTCCCTGACCCTCCTCACTTTGTGTCCGTCTTTGCTGTCCAACTGCAGCTTGCTAACTTCAGGCCTCATACAAGACAGACACAAAAGCATCAGTCTTACATATAGACTTTAAATAGCTTCAGAATTTTTATTAAGATCTCATTTCTGCTTTAAATTTCTAATTCTACATCACTCATACTGGTTCTGATTCTCTGATATATCATTACTGATCATCCTTCTCTAACTCTGAAATACAGGGATTACATAACACTTCTTCTTAAACATCATTATGATGTTAAACTTAAAATTTTTTAGTGTTTTATTTATTTCTGAGAGAGAGAGGCAGCGTGAACAGGGGAGGGTCAGAGAGAGAGGGAGGCAAAGAATCTGAAGCAGGCTCCAGGCTCTTAACTAGCTGTCAGCACAGAGCCCAATTCGGGGCTTGAACCCACGAACCGTGAGATCACGACTTGAGCCAAAGTTGGACGCTTAACTGACTGAGCCACCCAGGAGCACATGATGTTAAATTTTAATATTATCCAATAATTGTGTCTAAGTAATCAATGCTTTATTTGCATCTCTATGAATGTGGTCTCATAGATAATTTATTGTCTCTGAATACAAAAAGAAGATATGGCTGAGCCTTTACCAAAACAAGAAATATAATTAGGAGGCGTTGCTCTGCATTTTAGAGTAAAATGTCATTTTAGGGCAAGAGTAATTAATAACATGTCTTGATCACTTTTAGTTTTATGAGCAGGGACATTAGAAGTCATCTTAGAGATATAGTTGTCCATTTAATTTTTCAGTAAGTATGTATGAAGTGTCATATAGAAAAGGAATTTGATAAAGATATAAGCAGCATTTCCATGCTGTGAAGTCCAATGAAATAACAGAAATATAACCAGTAATATATTTTGATATGGCACAATTGATGATTATTGTTCTTCATTTAAAATTTTTTTTTAATGTTTTATTTATTTCTGAGAGAGAGATAGAGACAGCGTGAGCAAGGGAGGGTCAGAGAGAGAGAGACACACACACAGAATCTGAAACAGGCTGCAGGCTCTGAGCTATCTGTCAGCACAGAGCCCTACGCAGGGCTCAATCCCACGAACCGCGTGATCATGACCTGAGCCAAAGTCGAACGCTTAACCGACTGAGCCACCCAGGCGCCCATTATTCATTTTTTGCCCATATTCGTATCCCAAGTGATGACAGGCTAAAGTTCTTACAACTATTGAATTTGGGAAGGCAAAGGATGGGAATGTCAGGGTGTGGAGTGGAATGCAATGCTGTTTGGAAAATTGCAGGAAACTGATTATCAGGAAACAGGGAAATCAAGTATGGATTCCTCCTTCCTCAATATTCATATAGTCAATTCTCCTTGGATAGGCTGACAAAATTAGCACCAACTAAATGGGAACTCTTAGAATTTGTTTCTACTATCTAGAAGTTCTAACTACTCACAGGACCAAAATTGTCCTCACTCTTATTGAAGCCATATTAGGTAACTACCACCCAGTATTGCCAAAACACAGCCAGGACAAGGATAGATTTGGATTGTTCAGCGGTTTTTCCCTACTTACCTTCTAGCAAGCTACTTCCATTAATTAATTAAGTGCCAGTATTCTAAACTCACATTTTCAAACCGCACTTAAGTGTGTGTGAGTGTGTTAGGTTGTGTTTCTTTCTGGTTGATTGATCTTTTCTCTTGGGCATAATACATTGGTAATCTCTTGGGATTGCCAAAAGGTTTGGTCATTTAATATTTTCAGTCAATAGAAAAAAGAACAAAATAGTGGTGCTAAAACTTCTCTCAACTCATCTCACCCATCTCCCTTGGAAAAAGATATTTATATTCACAAAGGTAAAAATGGGCTTGCTCCAAAGGCACCACTGGTTACTGAAAAATAATTGCAATAAGTGGTTTCAGAACCTACTTGAAGTTTCCTGACCACAAAAGACTTTAATTGGGGAAATTAAAAGGTTTAACATTAAATCATGTTAAATTTTTAGAATCATTGCAGAGGGCTGCACATTTTAAATTACAACATTGAGATATTATTTTCAATTTAAAATTTCTGTAAGACTTTCTTTTCCTTTAAAATCACAGGATAATCACTGATGCCCTCTGAGATTTTAGCCAAGCCCAGGGAAAAATAATTTCCTGAAGTAAATATTTTTTAATCTCCCTTAAGCCATTCTTACTCAAAGTCCTGGTTAAATGTTGAATATAAACCCATTTTTAATTTAAAAATGTATATATGTAATTATACATATGTGTATATATCTATATATGCATATAGGTAGAGATTTACATATACACATAGATTCATATATATATATGGATTCATATATATACATGTACACATAATCTTTCTCTTCATATATATTTATATGTTCTCAGTTAAATAAATATTCCTTGAAATTTTTCCAATTTATTTAAAACCACATAGTGTTTAAAAGTTCAGATTCTAAAAAGAGAGATTCTGGATTTAAATCCTTACTCCACAATTGAGTGAAATCACTCAAGTTACTTAATTTTTCCATGCCTCAGTGTACTTATATGCATATTGGGAATAATAACAGTGGCTATTCCATAAACTAGTTATATCACATTTAAACATATTAAACTCTATATATGCAACTCTGTTTTATCTGAATTTTTTAGTTTTTTTTTTTCTCTACAGAAATAAAATCAGTTTAATATACATATATATTTTTAAATCAGGGATTATAGATTTGGTTCACAGAAGAAAAATGTAATGCAACTTCTTTGCAATGTCTAATACTCACTATATCTCTATTGTTCAAAACTGCAAGAAATACTTCCTAAACTGATGGTACCTATATGAAATCTTATTCTGCAACATTGGCTATAGCAATAAACCAACTGGTCTTTCAGCTGATATTATATTGAATTTGAATGACATTTTAGGAATTTGATTTTTTTCCCAGTGATATAACTAGATAAAGAAGTTATTTTGGCATTGCATAATTTATGAGTAAAACCATTACATAACTAAAAAGACTAGAGTTAATACAAATTGCATCTGGATGAGAAGATAGTAACAGCCTGAAAGATGTTTTACCCCTTAATAGATTTAACAGTGAATGATTATTTTCGAAAAGAAAGATACAAGTTATTAGTTCCACTTTGAATGCTTTCTGCCAAGAGGAATAAAACAAGGTAGAAAAAGAACAAGTTTTTAAACATTAGAATATATGCCCTTTTTGGATATTGTATCCTTGCAATTAAATTACTCTTTAGTATTGGTTGCCAGTATAAATAAAGTTGCTACAAAAAAATAATATGAATAATTTGAAAATATAGGGACACCTGCGTGGCTTGGTCAGTTAAGTGTCAGACTTGATTTCAGCTCAGGTCATGATCCCACAGTTTCATGAGTTCAAGCCCTACTTGGGGCTCTGCACTAATAGCACTGGGCCTGCTTGGGATTCTCTCTCTCTCTCTCTCTCTCTCTTTCTCTCTCTCTCTCTCTCTCTGGTCTTCTCCTGCTCATGCTCTCCCTGTGTCTCTCAAAATAAATAAACAAAATGAAAAATGAAAAAATATAGAGAGATTTGGTATAGTTATCATATATTTGTAGATTTCTTAATATTGTTTTATTTATTCCTATATAGTCAGTTAATTGAAACTCATAATACTACGTTACAAAGGTAGTAGATGCTGTTAATTAGAAATTCATATACAAATAGAACATATCTATTGAATCTTATTACACACACACACACACACACACACATTATTAAGCTACACAGTAAGAGAAAGAAAGGATAAAAAATAATGAAGTTATCTACATACAAGAGTGTTTTTTTTCCAGAAAAAAATTAGAAAATCAGGTGTGTGTGTGTGTGTGTGTGTGTGTTTCAACTACATAATCCCAAACACTCTAAGTAGTGCATTTTATTTAAAATTTTCTGTCCATGTAATAAAAACTATAACACATTCTCCTCTCTTTCTCAGGATAAAGTCAATGTACTATGTGAAGTCACTTTTATTCATTGGAAGGAGAGATATGCAATTTCATCTAGTTGTATGCCATTGTATGAAGGAGTAAACCCTCTTTTTTTATTTACCAGGAAAAGTTATAGTAAAATTCCCCTCCTTCTGCATTATTTGTGTTAATAAACATGATTATTTTAGAACACTTTACTCATTTTTCTGAGGAAAAATAATTTTAAGTGAGATTAAAATTGCAATTCAAAATATTACAAAAAGCAATACAAAGATTGTAACCCATAGCTTATTATGTAATACCAGGAGAACAGAAGTCAGTAAAATTAAATGACAGTTTTGCCTTAAGATTAAATGAGTTCCTGACATTGATCTTTATTACCATGGCTGATGGTAAATTATCAACTCCAAGGACTCTTTTTATTGGGCATAATTATTCAGATTTGCCAAGTGTCTCTAAAGAAGATGTTATCAAATAACTTGTTCAACTTCACTGTTGTAAATAATTGGGACAGGATGGTTTTCAGCCAAGGTAGTATAAAAAAATAGAGCACACAGGAATGTCCAACAAGGTATTATGCCCATAAAATCTATCAACTTTCCTGAGGCATTGAAAAAGTTTATTGTCAGCATGATATTCTTTATTATGTCTCTATTTGGATATAACATTACTTTCAGAATGAAGAGATCAAAAACACATATCTAAGATATGCTTTCTTAATAGTGGAATTAGAGCTAACAGAAGTGAACTATTTTTGAAGTAAAAGTGTTCAAATGGACTCAATAGAATGTAAATAGAAAAAATACATTATTTTCTTCTACTCTTGACTATAAGAATACATTTCAACTTTTTGGAAAATTCATCTTTCAAAAAAAAGTTCATTGTTGAAAAAGTTCTGATAACAACATGGCCTCTTGCATTCATGCCCATCTACCACAGCCTAAGAAAGAATGGATCTGACTTTTTGCCTACCTCTATAGAAACATCATGATTTTTAGCCTAAAAACATGAATATATACATACAATATGAAAACTTGTGGTAGATGAAAAAAAATGACCCAAGAAAAGTTATGAGATTTATTCAAATTATTAAATAAAAGTGAATTAATTTTGATGAGGTTAATTTTAATGATTGGATATTACTAACAAAGTGCATTTTGAGACAGGATAATTGATACCCAAATCACTCATAATGTGTCATTAACTTACACAAACAAAAGCATTCATAGATGCAAATAACTATTCAAGGTCTTGCTGAGAATCCCTTTGAGGTTCCGTTCCTCCAGTAAACTCTGCCTCATCTCTAGTCAGCTGTGATTTCTTAGTCCTCTGAATTCCCCAAATACTTTTTTTATCTTTCCCATTCACTTGTAAATGAATCATAGATGACAGGATGGCATTTATTTAAATCATGCTACACTAATTTAATTTCCTGTGTGTTTTGTTTTGCCTACTAGATATTAAACTTCCAGATGGCAATGAGTTGTCTCTTATCTTTTCTATTAGGGCACCATAGCATGTATTTTGCTGCTCATAATGTTGCAGTACTTTTTACCTCAATACCTGGGGTTCCTTGTCTTGCTGCTTCGAAGAATAAAGAGGTGGACTTAGAATAAAGTGAGCAGTAGGCAAAAGTTTATTAGAGTGTAAGATCTGAAAGTAAGAATAGTAAGGAAGCTCTCTTCACAAGGAGAGGGAATTCAAAAGTGAATACCCCTGTCTATAGGCAAGGGACTTTGTTTAACAGGATTTTTTTAATCCACAAGGATTTATTTTATTTTTATTTTTAAAATATAATTTGTTGTCAATTTAGTTAATATACAGTATATACAGTGTGCTCTTGACTTCGGGAGTAGATTCCCATGATTCATCGCTTACTTACAACACCCAGTGCTCACCCCAACAAGTGCCCTCCTCAATGCCCATCACCCATTTTTCCCATCCCCCACCCCCCAATCAACCCTCAGTTTGCTCTCTGTATGTAAGAGTCTCTTATGCTTTATCTCCCTCTGAGGCTCCCATATTTGATAGCACATATCGTTCTGTAATGTACATATTTTGTTCTGTACACCTATTGTACACATATCGTTCTGTAATGCAGTCTCTTATCCACTGTGGTGTGATTACTCTTCATGCAAGACCTTCACACCATTCTATCTTTGGCATGACACATATTATCTAGCACATCAGGGACTACAATATCTACCTCAAATGAGGTTAGTAGGAATTTAATTAATTCCTTCAATGGTCTTGACATGTTCCATATACCTGTACCCAGCACAGTGCTGGATTATTAGAATTTCATCCAATGTATGCTGAAAGGTCTCCTGTAATGTGAGGAATAAGTTTAGAAATTCCCTGAGTTTGCACTGATGGGTTAACAAGTTGTAAAGAATTAGAAAGCCACAGGATGAACACACTGAAGCCTGGGTAAACAAGATTGGGTCTACAGGGCAAAGGCCCCAGTATAGAACAAAGGTATAGGAATAGAAAAGTCTTTGGAGAAAAGCATAAAAAATGAGGTAAACAAGATTAGATATTCAGGGTGGAAACACTCCCTAATTTAGTACAATAGAAGAAAGCTGCTTTCACAGGAAGGAAGGACCAAATTAGGTAAACAGGGAAACAGGGCTCTAGATGGAAGCAGGATAAAGTTTCCCCCAGGGAAGCTAATTAACAAAAGGAAGGTGTCTTGTTGACCCTGAGGTTGCATGGTCTTTCTTGTGCCCTAGGCCAGTTCAGGTAAACAGAAGTGGTGCCTCGCCTCAGGTTTGTTGTAAACAACCTTCCACCCAGTACCAGAAGTTTGTTTTGTATGACCCAAACCTCTAACACTGCATATCCTCAAAACCCACTTTTCCCCATGCCCGTGAGTTAATGCTCACTGCTTCATTGTCTCTTTGTGCACATCCATCATACTTGTAAGCCTTCTGATCTTAATAAAAATGGAGCGAGGTCCCTTATTTGAGGCTCTTCTTTCCTCCCAGACATTAGCTTCTCTCACATTTTAATCCTGTGTCCTGCTCTCTTGCTGGACAAGAGAGAACTCCAGATCCAGAGTCTACAACATTGTAATAAGTTTTAGAGACTTCACAATATTTAGCACAATACCTAACACACTGTAAGATATCTAAAACAACACATTTTGAATTAATGGGTATTTGAGGAGGTTCAGCAAACAACACTATAAAAAGCAATACAAGGGTTAAAGTTGGGTTATAATATCAATAATACTGAGGATGCTGAAGTCCTGGAGAAAATCTTATTATGTGAGTAAATGGCTACAATAGACTACAACTAAGTAAATTCACCCACAGAATCACAAGGACTGCTAGACCAGTGAAGTCTCCTGTGTGTGAGGGTAGGTGTGCACGGCAGGTAAAGGCTTTCCCGAAAGAAGTAGAAAAGTTGTCTTCCCTGTAGACAGACTGACTCCACAGAGAAGAAAGGAGGCAGGTAGGCTGAATGTTACCAGATTGTTTTCCCAAAGTTACTAATCTGGCACGTTTTCCACTTTCTCTTATGCAGAATGAGAGACAGGATAGAGAGGGTTGCTGAACTTTCTGCATATGGAAAAAAAGATGGCAGAAGCAGGGAAGAAACATCTTTTAGGCCTACTGAATGGATATAACAAGTAAACAAGTGCATTTTTATCAGATTTCTGCATCAAGAGGAAGAATATATGGAGACATCCATGGAATTTTTCCACAATGTTTTTTCTCTCTCAAGTAAGTAAACGGTGGCAACTAAAACCAGGAACAAGGAAATAAGCAAACATAAGGTAGCTCTAGCAAATATCAGAAGGTGGGAAAACTGTAAAACCAGGAGTCATTCTTCAGATCTAATGGTGGCTTTAATATAGCCACACCTTTTCTTTCTTTATTGAACTATAGTTGATACACAATATTACATTAGTTTCAGGTGTACAACATAGTGATTTGAGAACTCTGTACCTTATCTTATGCTCACCACAGTGTAGCTATCATCTGTCACCATACAATACTATTACAATAGCCTTGTGTATTTCCTGTGCTGTACATTTGATCTCCATGACTGATTCATTCTATAACTGGAATACTCTATCTCCCATTCCTCCTCTGGAAATCATCACTTTTTTTCTTTGTATTTATTTGTGGGTCTGTTTCTGCTTTTTGTTTATTTGTTTTGTCTTTTGGATTGCACATGCAAGTGAAATCATGTGGTATTTTTCTTTCTGTCTGACTTATTTCATTTAGCATAGTACACTCAAGGTCCATCTATGTTGTCACGAATGGCAAGATTTCATTTGAGAAAATAGCGGCCACACCAATTTATATTCACACCAATTCAACCAGAATTCCTTTTGTTCTACTTCCTTACCAAAATTTGTTATTTCTTACATTTTTATACTAGCCATTCTGACTGGTGTATATTTATATCTCATTATGGCTTTGATTTGCATTTCCTTGATGATTAGTAACGTTTAACATGTTTTCATGTGTCTGTCAACCACATGTATTTCTTTGGAGAAGTGTCTATTTTTTACTGAATCTAGTAAAAGCTTTATCAATTGTCTATTTTTTCAAGAGCTAATGTCATTGATCTTTTTATTGTATTTTTAGTCTCAATCCCATTTACTTTCACTCTGATCTTTTCTCTCTCATTCAACTAACTTTGGGGCTTGTTTGTTCTTCTTTCTCTATTTCCTTTATGTGTAAAATTAGATTGTTTATTTGAGGTTTTTCTTGTTTCTTGAGATAGGCCTGTATTGCTACAAACTCCCCTCTTAGAACTGCTTTTACTGCATCCCACAGATTTTGGTATATTTTTCATTTTCATCTGTCTCAAGGCATTTTTAAATTTCAACTTTGATTTATTCATTGACACATTGGTTGTTTAATAGCATGTTGTTTAATCTCACATGTTATGATTTTCTAGTTTTCTTTTATGTGATTCATTTCCAGTTTCATACCATTGTAGTCTGAAAATATGTTTAATATGATTTCAGTATTCTTAAATTTACTGAGCCTTATTTTGTGGCCTAACATGTGATCTATCCTGAATAATATTTAATAGCTATTTAAGAATGTGTATTCTGCTCTGTTGGTATGGAATGTTCTGTATATATCTATTAAGTTCAGCTGATTATTGTGTCATTTAAGGTCTATGTTTCCTTATTGATTTTCTGTTTGGATGATCTATCCATTTATGTAACTGGAAAGGGTCTTCCTACACTGTGATCTTGACCAACCTTCCCCAGTTATGTTTTGACCTTCAATATTATTTTCATAAATATATGACACTATCAACTTTCCCTCTTGTTTTATGTTGAGGCAGATGTGCATCTGCATATGTAATACATTTTGCACAAGTTTCCTTCATAGTATTTTTTTCTTACAGCTCGATAATCTTATACTACTCTATTTTATAGGAAGCAGAAAATTTTATGAGTTGAGTTTAGTTTGTATTCCAAAGGAGTAAGTAAAATCATGAATTTGCTGCATTTGTTTACAAATAAGCAATTTATGACTTGAATGAACCCTTTTAGTGATGACAGTCTTCAATGGGAAGACATGGTATTTAAGATCTTTAAAAATAAACATACCTCTAGTAAATTTAGGGAACCATATGATGAATAATGTGAGAATATTCATGTTGCAAAGGGACAAAGTAAATTTGCATTTACACAAGAATAATTTCTACGCAAGAATGGACCATTTCTGGTGATATTATTACCAATGACAGTATCCTATGTTACCCAGGTACCTCCCTGAAATAGTAAGTGCACATTCTACCTAATTAATGGGAGTTCTGAAATATGTCATGACAGCATGAGAAAACTCTGCTTCCAAATATCTGTGAGAAAAGCATTATTTAAATACAACATCACAATTTAATGTTCAAATACAGACTAAATCCTCATTTCTTTATGAACATAGTAATTCATCCTGTTTTTACTCTGTAATCATTAAGAGATATATGATTTTGGTGAACCAAAGCATAAAATAATTTGTATCTTGATGCATGACTTTAAAGAGAAACTTAAATACTCCAACCTATTTATATTTTTTAACTTCTGATTTCTTCCCTAATTGGAAGTGACACATTTAGCCTTTAAATATGAAGTTAATATAATATCTCTTTAGGTAAAAACATGTGTTTCTCTATTTATTTAAAATATATTAGTTATTTTCTATAGTCTCAATGCAACTACAAACTGCTATTGCCTTAATATAATTGTATAAACTAGTTAAAATGCTTCAGAAGATATTTAAAATTTTAGTAATTTAAATTTAGTCCAAAATTCTGAAAGCCTCTACAATACTATTTTATAAATTATCAAAGAACTATAATAATTAGAAAATCCTATAATGGAATCTCCATTGACTGGGTTATTTAAATGAAATTTATTAGATGATATTGGCTAAATTAATGTTGTTGGTGGAGATGTAGCTGATATAGTGGCAGTCTTAAAAATTGTGTAATTCACATGTTTTTGAGTTATTTGTTACATGATGCTATGTTGTAAAATGTCTAAATAATTCAGTATATGTTAGAAGTATGAATTAATTCATTTTCCTTTTTGTTTTTTTGTTTTTTTACCAGGTGGACTACTTTAAATGTTTTAGATTAAATGTATCTAGAACCTAAAGATAGGTCAAGAAAAAGTTATTGTTTCCATGCAATGGTTTTGAAGCACTGATGAATGTAGGTATTATTTAGATTATTTAATTTCAAGATAACACCACCTTCTCCCCTCATATACCTGAGCATCATTTACCTATCCACTCAATCAATATTTATGATTCCTGACGATAGACACAATGTCATTTTTTAAAAATTGAGACCATTATAAATCTAGAAATACATTAGAATTAAACTCAACCTGGCAATTGTTAATGTAGATGGTTTTATTGTCCTTGTACAGCAACAGACCTTCAGACAACATAGGCAATCCAAGGCCCTACCCTTGCCTCAAATGTGTGTGTGAGGTTTGTTTCTTCTTGTTGTTGCTGTTGTTGTTATTGTAGCTGTTTAATACTTAGCTCCGTACTCTGTGCAGAACCTGACAAGGGGCTCAATCCCAAAATCCTGACAACATGAGCTGAGCCTAAATCAAGAGTCAGATGTTCAACCAACTGAGCGACCCAGGTGCCCAACTCATGTGAATCTTTGACTTAATTTTTTTCAATACATTACTAAAGTCTTTAATTTTTTTTTAATTTTCCTTATTTACCTTTTCAATCTTATCTTTCTAAGATATTATTCCAAATTTTATTACTTCAAAATTGATACTCATACTTTTCTCAGTATATACTGGGGAACAGTACATACTTGCCTTTGTGGCTTTTATCAATGCATTCTTCTAGCCTGAAATAAATTCTTCTCTGTTTTTTTTAACATCTCCTTTTATAATAGAGCAAAGAAAATTCATCAGTGATACCACCTAGACCACCGGCATCATGACAAGCTCATTTCTGCTTTCTCTTACACTTAGTATAGGCACATCTATACGGATCATCTATGCTTTACTTAATGGACATAATCTGTTCCTTTTTGTTCATTTTTCCACTCAGATTTTGAGAGAAGGAAAGAGATTTTGTCTCTCTCAAAATTGTGTTCCTAGGGTTTAAACACTGTGCTCCTCAATGAGTAGCCAGTGAAAGTAGAGAGGACTATTGAAAATGAATACAAGACAGTAATCTGGACTTAATTATTGAACATTCTGTAAATTATAAAACTCTGTAATTTATTCTAAAAATATCTGGATAATATATTTTCTTTTCTTAAGGATATGTGAACACTGGATTTAGATTAGGTATACTTTAAGGTAAACATTGAACACACCTTCCAGATATGAAAGTCTGGTATTTTTAATCATAGTTCTTTTACTGATATTTTCTGTAATTTTGGTTAAACACTGCCAGGAGTAAGCTATAGATAATAAAACTACACTAGCTTGCTAGCTTAAGAAAAAAAAAATGAGAAGAAATGTCTAATGTCCTAAATTTGTCAAAAGATAACATACTCTGAATAAATTTAAAAAAAACTATAATTATAGGTAATATTTATTTTTTCAAAACTAAATTTACTAAAAGTATTTATATAAACAATGTCAACATTTTACTCAATATGTTATAGCTGATTATGTTATTTAAAAAATGTTAAATAAATTCATGTGGCTTATATGAGTTTACATTTTCTATGAAAAAAAGTCTGCTCAAAAATGCTGCCAATATTTTTTTACTGAATTCAGATTTGTTTATAAATTTTGACATGAATCCTTATTATCAAATGCAATAACTGCAGATGGTAACTTCCATGAAAAAGCAGCAGAGTAAATGTGAAAGGATTGATGATGGGCTGAAGAACTTATTTCAGATATGAGATCCACACCTTTAAATGGTTTCAATCCATTATCTATTTTATTATGGAGAGGAATTAATGACTGGAGAAATAACAATTCTGCTTAGTAATACAATTCTCCAAATTTAATGAACATCTACTGCACATATGGTATACTTATCAATAATTCAGGATATCCAAAGCTGAATAGGATATCTGTAGCAATCATGGTAAGCCCAGGACTGGACAGTTAAGATTGATATATTGGAACTGAAACAACACATTCTTATGTAGATTATATATTATATACTATATATTATTTCCTCACTGTATCTCTTCTTCCTGACCTTTTGCTTAACTTCTTTCCAGAATTTAGTATTTATTAATATTGTCTTCGATTTCAAAATTAATATATTTCTTTAAACTGGACCCATTCTGTATGCCATTTATCTCTTTAACTTTTTTTTCCCAACCTACCTCTCAGGATTTTTCCAGTCCTTCCTGGTGGGCCTATCAACGAAGTTGCTTAGTTACATATGTGATGAAACTACAAAGTTATGCAACTGAACTGGTTGAAGTCAGACTTTCTACCTTAAAGATTTTCATATCTAGTGGAGAATCAAATAAATAAACAGGTAACAGCAATGGAGCATGAAAGAGGTCATTTCTGAGTGTTGTGAAAGCCTATTAGGGGACTATTTTACAAGACATGGCCAAGATACACAAGGTTGAAGGAAAATGCTAGGAACAAAAAAAAAAAGTGCCTGCTAACTATCAATAAATATAGGCAACACTCATTGAATATTTACTATGTACACTTAGCACTGTATGTTTTACATGGATTAATTTATAAGGGTATAAAGGACAGTTACAGACAGTTAATAGGAGGCAGAGACAGGACCTCAACTTAAGACAATTTAACTACTGGCAATATGCTCTTAATTATTATATTATATTATATTTGAAAAATTGATAAGAATCAATTAATCTTGATTTCCCCCAAATTAACCATCTTGCAGACTAATGTACAAACACATCAAAATAAGAAATATAGAGGGGCATCTGGGTGACTCAGTCGGTTAAGCGGCAGACTTCACTCAGGTCATGATCTCACTGTTCAAGTTCAAGTCCCACATAGGGCTCTGTGCTGATGGCTCAGAGCCTGAAGTCTGCTTCAGATTCTGTGTTGCCCTCTCTCCCTGCCCTCCTCCGCTCACTCTCTCTGTCTCTTAAAACTGAATAAACAGTTTTGTTATTTATTATTTTTATTTATTAAAAATAATAATAATTTAAAAAAAGAAATATAGGAAATGTTTTCATTCCTTTCAAAGACCTTTGATATTGTTTGTTGTCCTTTTGTGGTATCTACAAGTTACCTATTGGATAATGGGACACTAGGTGAAAAGTATATAAAAGTGTCTTGATACTTAGTGTACTGAGTAAAGTGAAAGTAAAGTAATGAGGTCTGAACTAAGACAATGACGGAGAGAAGGTGAGAAATGAACATATAAAAGATGCTGAGTGTCTTTCTATGTACCTGTTGGCCATCTGTATGTCTTCTTTTTCACAATTGTGTGCTCTTGCATCCTTTCTTGAAAATTAATTTGCCATATAACCATGGTTTATTTCTGGACTCTACTCTGTTCCATTGATATAGGTATCTGATTTTGTGCCATGATACCTCCAGCTTTGCTCTTCTTTCTCAAGATTGTTTTTGGCTATTTGGGGTCTTTTTTTTTTTAAGTTTATTTATTTTGTGTGTGTGTGAGAGAGAGATAAGGAGCAAGGGAGGGTCAGAGAGAGAAGGAAAGAGAGAAGCCCAAGTTCTCACTAGGATTGCAGAGCCCAATGTGAGGTTTGAACTCAGGAACTGTGAGATCATGACCTGAGCTGAAATCAAGAGTCAGGTACTTAACTGACTAAGCCACCCAGACACCCCTATTTGGGATCTTTTTTAGTTCCATTCAAACTTTAGGATTTTTTCTTCCATTTCTGTGAAAAATACATTAGTATTTTGATAGAGATTGCATTGAACCTGTAGATTGCTTTCGGTCATTTAATTTTTTGTACTTATTTTGGGTTCAGTTTTCATCTTTTCTAGCTTCTATAGGTAGAAACTTAGATCATTGATTTTACACCTTTGTCCATTTTTTAGTTATTGTTCGAAGTAAAGCACTTCCTTTAAGCTCTGCTTTAGCTGCATACTATAATTTTGATATATTTAATTTTTGATATTATTATTGACTTTAAAATATTTCATGCTTTCCATTGTGTTTGGGTAATTATCCCCAGGTTGAGGGCTGTGGCAATATTGGGCCTTACTTCATAAGTGCTCTTCTCTCAGGAATCATTGTCTTCCCCGGTTAGATGTTCAAAGTCTGAAAACAGAACCCCTTATGCATTTTACTGAAGATCATGGCTGTTTATGACACTATGACTAGTTTTTTACTAGTTATCCTGTCATATGAAAAAGGATTAATCCCCTAAGGAGTGACTTTTCATCATGAAGAAAAAAATTATTCATGGGACATTCTGAAAAGATGGAAGACCCACTTGTCAAGCTGAGAGAA
Source organism: Hyaena hyaena (assembly GCF_003009895.1). Classification (NCBI taxonomy): domain Eukaryota; kingdom Metazoa; phylum Chordata; class Mammalia; order Carnivora; family Hyaenidae; genus Hyaena; species Hyaena hyaena. Next base: position 398,854 of record NW_024081787.1, on the reverse strand, counting down.
TAAACAAGTAGTGAAACTTCTACGAGATAGTTTTCAGAGATACAGAGTATAAAGCTTTTTCTATCGATTTTGAAAACAGCAAACAGTATCTTGTCATAGGTGGCTTTTAATATCTTGAGGAGTGTTTCATCTATACCCAGTTTTTTGGAGATTTTAGCAATTTTGATCCTCATTTTTTTAAATAACAATCTAGAAAAGCATTTTGAGGACATCAGAGAAAATTTTAATATATTAAAATATTAATTAAAATTATATTAAATATTAAATTATAATAAATATTATGAAATTATTATTAACTTTTTAAGTGTTGGTATGTTGCTGAGTTTATAAATAATGCATACTTAAAAAACGTGTGAGGATTCTATCTATAAGCTGCTTTCAAAGTTATTCAGATATATGTGTATTTGTGTATGTATGTGTATGTCTATGTGTATATAAATCAACTAGGGAAGAATCCTAACACATTTTTATGCAAGGTGGAAGGCAAATGAGCACAGGTTGTAATTTGTGTACAGTGTAAAGAAATTAATAAAATATTATTAAAAAACATCATGAAAAATCTAAGACTTCAATTTTGTTTTTAATAGTGACTAATCTATCTTACTGCCTACCACAGTGTCTGAAAAACAGTAGGTTCTCAGTAAATACTCAAAGAAAAAAATATTTACCGAATTAATCAATAGTTATTCTCTCATATGCCTGGGAGAGTAAATAATTATGAAAACAAATTGTGTTGTACCACCTAAAATTATTTAATAAGCCAAAATTTAAAAATATAAGTGTTGGTATGCTTAAAAATATAAGCATATTTTTCTGCACATATAAAATTTATATTTTTATTATAAATTTCACTTGATTATCATTACAATAACAGCTGCTTTATTTCCATCATATTTTGTCTCTACAAAAATTTCTAATATATTTCTTTTCTTTTTAAAAAATTTTTCTTAACGTTTATCTTTGAGACAGAGAGAGAGAGAGAGGGAGAGAGAGAGAGAGAGCACAAGTGGGGGAGGGGAAGAGAGAGAGGGAGACACAGAATCCAAACCAGGCTCTTGGCTCTGAGCTGTCAGCCCAGAACCCGACATGGGGCTTAAACACCAGAACCAGGAGATCATGGCCTGAGCTGAAGTCAGATATTTAACTGACTGAGCCTCCCAGGTGCCCCTCTCATATACTTAGATTCATTCCTTACATTTGAAGAAACTAAGGTAAAAGAGAAGTTATATACCTTGTGTTAATGCCCCTTAACTAAAAAATGGCAAATCTAAGACTTGAACCAAACAATTTTTACCTTGTTGATATGGTTCTTTTTATCACATCATGTTGCTTCTTTCTAATGTTTCTGGTTTTTTAGCAAACCAGGTAAATGCAACTCTCATTCTTGACTTGAAACGAACAGGAAAAAAATACATTCTTATTTACTCTTGAAGGGGAAATGTGTTTGAGTATTTTAGATACGGATCATTATTTAGTTGGACTCCTAAGCTGCAGTAGTCAGTGTTAGGAGTCCACCATTACTTTTCCCATTTACCTCATGTGACTGACAATAATTGAGTTTGCTAAAGCTTAGAAATATTCTATCACTGTAAGAGGGGCCTCTTGTTCCACTTTGCCTGAAGTCTCTAATTTGCCTGAAGTCTGTCTATAAAGACAGAAGTTAAAGGAGTTTTTATTGTTGCTGTTCTTGTTCTATTACATTTAAGTTTTACTTCTGATCCACCTAGGTTTAAGGAAATTAATAGTATTTACAGGGACACTATGATAAGTAGTCCATCAATACTATAATGATTCATTTTAAATTGGGAGGGAAAATAATATAATTCTCCAATAATTCTTATATACATATTGTATTACATGATATGGATTCGAGAACTATAACTACAAGGAAAAACAATATATAGCATCTTAAAATGAAAAGGTGTCTCACCAAGTGAGCATGATTTACAGCTACAAGAATTTCAGTGCATTATAGTGAAGATATTATTATTTTTTTCTTCTGTGGACATTTAGAGAACTGTATTTTATAGAACAATAAATAAATTCATTGTCCATTAGCACAATCATAATTAAATGGCAACTTCAAATGCTTTTTTCAGAGTTACTTTCTGTCATTAGCTTTTATACTCATTACTCTCAGAAGGGTAACGCCTCAACACTCTGTACTTAAAGTTAAAGGAGTTAGACTCTGTCACAAGCTTAAAGGGAGCTTAGATATACTAATCCCACAATTTAAAGACCATCTAATGGACCTCTGGCAAAATGAAATATCAAAGAGATTGGAAGTGTGACTATACATTTATATATGGGTATACATTTTACTGTCTTTTATAATTTCTCAAAATGTGTGTTGTAATAAGTAGTATGAAATTAGGTAATTAATGAAGGATGTCATTCTAATGAAAATGGTAACAGAAATAAAACAGCGGATATATCATATTACTTCCATTTCCTAATCATTTATGCTATAGAAAAGTCTGTATATACTTTTGTATAAAAATATAAATATAGTTTATATGAAATGAGAGGCCGGGGTTTCATATAACGTCATTATTAACTCACACTGATTCCTAAACTAAATAGGGCCCTTGTTACTTATTCCTGTACAATTTTGTATGTCTTCATAGTTCATGAATATCAACTGTTAATAAATTATATTTGTTAATTTCTAAATGTGTATTTATGTCTCCCTAGACTGTATGGCTCTTTGTGGGTAAAGACTGCGAATGGATTATTCAGAGATCTTAATGTTCAGCAGAGGGCTTAGCACAAATTGTAAGCTCGATAAATGGTTGTTCAATTAATGTACAAGTGATTAGATGAATCTATAGAAATCACATTCAACAAGAAAATGAGAAAGAAATAATTTTAGGGAAAAATCACAAAAATTACGAATGCTGTTTTATGCCAAAGTATTTTCCATTTATAATAAATTAAAATCTATTTTCCCCTTAGTCTCATAAAAGTGTTCAGAAAGTAATAGATCTCTTTCAACTGGATATTCTCTTTATTGGGAGCTGGCAAAATACACTCTGATGTCTATGTTTGTATATAAACTTTTATTGGAAGAAAACTATGCTCATTTGTTTACTTATTATCTACAGCCGCTTTCAAGCAACAATGGTAGCTTCAACACAGCCTGTTTCTCCCTCAAAACCTTAAATATTTATTATATGATCTCTTACAAAAAAAGTTTTCTTGACCCTTATAGTACATGCTAGCTCTCTGTAGAGATAATATTTAAAGGCTAGCAACTCTCAATTTTGTCAAGTTCTCCCAGTTTCTTTCTAAGAGCAATGAATTATTTAAGTTTACTAAGGTCTTTTGGAATAAGCACTATTCCAAAATAACTTTCTCAATGTAAAGTTCTATATGTTAATTAATCAGGCTAATATCATAATTCTAAGCAATTTGTTAAAAAGGTGTCAATCATTTGCAAGAAACTATCATTCTACTTCACCTATTTTGTTATAAAAATAACAAAACTGAAAAAACTGATGATTACATGCATAAAGATGTTTTTATGATAACACTAATAACCATCATATATTAAAGTATGCAGTACATACAGCTATGATGCATTTAGTTAATCAAATATTGTGTAATTAAAATATGAAGATCCCATAACCAACTGGGTTAGAGCATTGGATAACCTCATAACTGAAGGGAAAGGACAAAAAATATCTATACTAACTACTTACGCTGAGGGACAAGAAAGGAAAAATTATTATAGGAAAATGGATAGATTTTTCTCATTGGCATTTAGTGTTTTTACATGCCATTGTGTTTTGTTCTTACATAGGTATTTTTTTTTCCTATGGATCAAAATATACCACTTTATGTTAATGTTTCTTTAAAAGGTGATATGAAAGGAAATGAAGTCTATACAAAATTATTCTTATGGTTGAGCTTGAGAACTACCTGTGTATGAATTATTGGAAGACCTCAAACACAATTAAAAAATTCACTGACAATTAGGGCTGTTAGAGATTTGATCTCACTCATATTACAGAAGACAAAAATTAAACCATAAATATGGTCAAGTGACTACATGAAAAAGCAGTACTTATTAGTAGTTGGAGTTGTACTACATCTGTAGTTTCCTATACCCAAGTCAGGTGTTCTTAATCAAACACTTTTATTGTCCTTATTTTAGAAAATACACATAGTAGAAGGAAAATGTTATAACTTCTTATACAATCTTATTGATAATGTAGAAGCAACATTTTTTGGTTTCTAATTTTAATAGAAGAATGCAGATACTATTGGTTTTATATAAATTATTAAAAGAATAAGCACAGAGGTTTACTCACATAAGCAAAAGTAAATCCATATGATCTTTTTATTTCAATTTCATGCCTTTCAGTTGTTTTGGCTTTGGAAGACACACCTAACCTTTCAACACCTCATTTCCCCATCTACAAAACAGAAAAGTATACTTGGTCCCAAAGGACTATATTCAAGAATGTACAGTCATATACTATACAATACTATCAAAACTGAATTATTTGGGATGTCTGGGTAGCTCAGCCAGTTAAGTGTGTTCCACTCTATATTTTGGCTCATTTCATGATCTCATGATTTGTGAGTTGGAGCCCTGCATTGGGCTTTGCCCTGAGAGTGTGACAGAGTCTGCTTGGGATTCTCTCTTTCTCCCTCTCTCTCCACCCCTCCCCTACTTGTGCTCTCTCTCTTCTTCTGAAAATAAATAAAGAAAATTAAGAAAAATCTCAATCATTCAAATGCTTCTAAACTTTAATCCTTTAAGATACTAATACTAAATTAGATTAAATGAAATGAAGAATTAAGATACTGTGAAGATAAAAAATTTAAAATATCTTATATTTTAAACAGTTATATTTGTAACTTTAATAATTTTATATTAAATATATTGTATAAAGGGTACATTTAAATTTTAAAATAGTACTATTTTTGATGTCCTATATATGAGTTTATTCATAATATTCATTTGGACAGTTTGCAAGAACATGTGCACAAATAGAAAAAAAATTATAATGTAGAAAGAAAGGTGAAGGGAAAATAGAAGACAGAAGTGACATTAGAACAAAAAATATGGCAAAGAGTTATAGATCATAAGTTTGGTTCTAAATTCATGAATAGCCACTGCAAAGTAGGAAATAGTTCAGTTACATAAGCTAAATTTTTAGCTCCTAAGATAAAAATAAGCAGTTGCTGACAAATAGGATTGTCCCTTGTATGGATACCAGAATGATTCTCTCATGTTTCATTCTTGTGAAAAATGTAACAGAAATGATATTCTCAGTAAGCATCATTAAAATAAATATAACAAGTAGTCTCAAAAGGCTAATTCTTAATCTACTCCTAAATGTAAGCCATGGTTTAATGGAAGATGCCAAAAAAGTAGACACGATTCTAATCTTTATGACAATCTGAATTATCTATAGATATATTCTGGAATGTCTGGAATAATGAATAATTAATTAGAAAATTGATATTATTGGGGTACTCGGGTGGCTCAGTCAGCTGAGCCTCCAACTCTTTGTTACGGCTCAGGTCCAGATCTCATGGTTCCTGGGTTCAAACCCTGAATCAGGCTCTGCACTGATGGTACCGGGATTCTCTCTCTCTCCCCCTATCTCTCTGCCTCTTCCCTCATCATGCTCCCTCCCTCCCTCTCTCTCAAATAAATAAACTTTAAAAACAACGATGTTGTTTCTCTTTCTTGACATTTCTATTGTGCAAAGTGGCAGTAAATTTGAGATTGTATTCTGACAGATTCTTGAAATTCAGAAGATATCAGTTGCTAATAAATATTATTACTATGTGCCTTGAAAGCGAACGAAACTGACAAAGACTTTGGCATTTTCTTTCAAAATTGGTCTAATGAAGGTTTGTGACTTAATAGAAGTTCACATCAACTTCTCTAAGAAGTGAAATAGTCACAGGAATTTATGTTTATCTTATAGAATTTTTTGTAAGTGTAAAACTTTTGTTTTTTAAATTAAAAAATTAGATGACAGCAAATGCTCATTTCACACAAACATTATATGTATAAATACCTTAATAAAATACTCTTGGAAAAAGAAAACTTTCTAATTATTCCAGAAGGTCGTCTGGGTATAAATTTATGCCTGGTCACAAAATAAAATTGTTATGCAGAATTATTAGCTATTATCAGTTAAAAGTTGTAGTATATAGGGTAGATTGGGGAGAGGATATCATAAAACTCATGTTCAGGGAAATGAATGAATCAATACATAGTGCTTTAAATTTACAAACTTTATTCACCAAAGATTAAAAAAAAAAAAAACATAACAGAGTTTACAAAATGAAAATCACCTTTCCTGGGCCTAACTCTATCAGAGAAAAAATTGTCTACTTATTGTTAGGTTTCTCAATATTGTACAGATTCATGTTGCTGAAATTTCTCCAGTATTTAGTAGAGAAATATATTACTGAAAGCAAGAGACAGGTTTGTGAAATACCTCCAAGGTTAGGAAATGGATTTAGAGAGTAAACATATTTCTCTCCATAAATTAATAAGTTTTGTCCCTGATTTGAAAGCTAAAGTATAAAATACATATGACTGAAGACGATGTCTAAAAAAGTGAGATTTCCTAAGTGCACAATGTTTTTCAGATCTAAAAATATCATCAATGCAATAAAAGCTTCATTTTGCAGATTCAAATTGCTGTGCCTACCTATTTGCAAACTCCTTCAGGTTAAAATTCAAAAAGAGTGACTCTGAATGGAAACTTAATGTGTGCTGAGTAGGTCCTATTATTGAGATTATAATTACCATATACAGTGCCTTGCCCAGCTAATAATGCAAGCAAACTAAATGACAGGGCTGCAGTGAGAGGTGGTCTCTGTTTTAATGACTACATGCAAGAGGTTTCATAAATCTCCACTGAAATAAAAGACTAACTCCTGGAAGAAAGAGCCATTAAAGTTGGGAAGTGCTGGCAGAATTGGTTACAAATGGGTTGAACCAAAATATTCATGAATGTCCCCTTTTAGAATTTTTTCTTGGTATTTAGAGAGATAGCTATTATATTATTTGGCCCATAACTCTGAAAAATGAAGATTCAATTGCCATTTTACATTTATTATATCTCTTATCTCTACATCTTTAGCTTTATAAATCTGTACATCTATATTATATATATTAAATCTATACATTTATGCTATACTACTTTAGCTATATTATTCACTCTATATAAATATATCAATATTTTATGTATCTATATTGATAGGTTGATGTAAAGATGAATATATACATATTTATATCACTATATAATATATAAGATATATTGTACCTACATACATGTATAAGTATCAATTTTGTGATTTTTCTCCCCGGTGTATAAACAGACGATACTTAATGTATTGTGGAATAATTACCATTTTTTCATCTAAATATATTCTTTAGAATGATGACAGGCATATGTATAATCCCTGCTCCTGAAATGAACATACATATTCAAATTCTAGGAAAAATTATGTTCATGAATTTATAGATGCAGATGTCTGGTAATTAAGGTGCTGTAATTGCCTTACAATTAATTCTCCGTTTAGTAATAGAGAAGACTTCAACTTTTTGTCACAAATAGCATAGCAATTTTCTATGAATAATGTATCTTTAGATCTCCTGAATGGACTTTGCTACCAAAGATCCATGCCGGAAACAGAAACCATTGTAGGCAGTTTTAAACATGAAGAACTTGCATACAGGAAATTATGTGGTTACCAAAGCATTGCCATGGCTGAGGGAACAGTTCCTAAACTGGGGTGTCCCAGAATAACTCCCAGAGCTACAGAACTGACCAGCTCCTAGAGCACTACCTCTGAGGTCACAGCTGAAAATACGCCAGGAAAAAGAACCTCTGCCCTGCCAACACAGCGCAACACTCAGGAAGCTGGAAAATGTGTTCCTGGGGCTGCTGTCCAGGAATGAGACACCGGATTAAGGCATTGCACCCCTCTTCTTGTTAACAAGAAAGCTGGGGTTTGGACCCTGCAACACTACTGTTGGGCACCCTCACACCTCCTGAGTAGTAACAGCCAAAAGCCACAAAAGAAATAGTTTCTGCTTAATTCTTGCCTTTCAAATTTCACTACGCCTACACAGCATTCAAATGGTGGAATCTAATTTGCATTCAGAATCTTAGCTAAAAGAGAGTCTGGAAAATGTAGGTTTTCAATTTCAACCTTACAGTAAATGAAGGTTTACATAAAATATTAGATTGAAAGCCTAATATGAGTTACCTATAACAAGTGTAATCTCTACATAGGAATAAAATAGATGGTAAACATAATGTAACAGCATATACTATATTAATATTTACCCCATAAAACATATAGATTCCCAACATTACAGGGTTCTGAAGGAGCAACAATATCCCAGCGAGGGAGGGGGGCGTTTAAAAAAGAAATTGAGGACACCTGGGTGGCTCAGTTGGCTAAGCATCTTGTTCTTGATTTCGAGTCTGGTCATCACCTTGGGTTTCATAAGTTTGAGCCCCACATAAGTCTCTGTGGCAATGACCGTGCAGAGGCTGCTTGGAATTGTCCCTCTCTCCTTCTTACTGTGCCCCTCCTTGCTTGAGCTCTGTCCTTGGTAAAGAAAAGTTAAAATAAGGACAGTGAATCCTAAAAGACTCAAGAGTTTGATAGAGACATATTCAGTCGACTTTGAGATCAGCAGCAATTGGTCATGTGAAAATTGAAAGTCAAAGTGAGACCTCTCATTATTAAGATCATTTCCCAAAGTTCACCTTTTTAAACTTGGAAGGTAGTGACATTCACGGAAGTATGGGGGAGCATATTTTCCTTAGATATTTACTATATGATAATAATGGTAATGATAATATTTTTTCTGTTGCTGCTAGAGCAATTTATCAGAATTAAGTGGCTCAACATCACATGAATATACTATTTAACAGTTATATACTATTTAACAGTTTTGTAAGTTAGAAGTCAAATGCACTGGAAATGAATGTGAAATCAGTGCTATGTTCCCTTCTGAAGGTTCCTAACATCTAGAGAATTCCAGAATTCTTTGGTCTTATTCATCTATCTTTATTAAATGTTTAATTATGAGAGAGAGAGAGAGAGATTATAAATTAGCATGTGAGGGGCAGAGAGAGAGGGAGACAGAACTTGAAGGAGGTTCCAGGCTCTGAGCTGTCCGCACAGATCCCGCTCAAATGGTGAGATCATGACTCAAGCCAAAGTTGGAAGCTTAACTGACTGAGCCACCCAGGTGCCCCAGCATTCATCTACCTTTAAAGCCAACATATTTACATTTCTCTGTGACTTTTTTTCTACCATCTCATCTCTGTCTATTCTGCCTCCCTCTTCTACTCTGTGTGATATATTGGTTCCACCTGTATAATCAAGGATAATGGCCCCATCATAAAGTCCATACTCTTAATTTCATTTGCAAAGTCCTTTTGCCAAATAAAGAAACATAATCACAAGTTCTGGAAATTAGTACATGCACATTTTTGGGTTCTTGTTATTCTGTCTACCACATCTGCTAAGAGTAAGAATAACAGCGATGAAATTTCCTAAGCAGTGAAAATTTCAGCTGTGGTATCTTACTTTCATATTACATGTTATATATATATATATATATGATATATATATATATGATAAAAGGGACACATGTTAATAGATATTTTGGAAATATCTGAAAGTTCATATTCTATTTGGTTGTTTTGCACTAAATATATACAGTTTAGACCAATCTACTTGGAATTCAGAAAAAGCAAGTTTACTTCATGGGAGTAACTGCATGTGAAAATAATCTTTCATTTCAAAATGATTTTGTTAATATAAGCTTATACATATGCTCTGAAAATTATTTTAGAAAATTTCTGAGCACCTACATTGCTTTTTTAACATGCGGCTATAGATTAAACTTAACACTTGGAACTATTACTTACTACCTATAATATAGAATGTCATATTTAGAAATATGCCTATTATTTATGTCGGTATTATTGTATCTATTTGGGGATAATGGTTTAGTTAAAACCAACTTGAAAGTGATTTCAATTTGGAAGAAATGAATACAAGAGGTACAACATGCAGTTTAGAGGTAATAGCTTTTGGAGTAAAAAAAAAAAGGCTTTACTGTTGACAGAAACATAACATGAGAATGTGAAGGCAGAGATTAAACAGGTACATGGAATAAGCCCTGCTTAGTATGTGTAAACTGATAAAATACAGATGTGGGACCAAAAAAATAAAATAAAAATAGGTATGGATACAAAGTATCCACACATACTATGTAATTCTCAGAGGACAGGGGAGTATATGTGTGTATTCATATTTCTGTCAAAACAGATTAAGAATAGCACCGCTGCCATGAATAGAGTTTCCACAGGCCTTACCAGCCTATGGGGTACCATTAACAAAAATGACTTATATTTCTCAGGCTCTTTCTCCCTGGCTTATGTAGAACATCAGCCTTCCTTCTGGCTCCTGTTCTTTCCATCTAAATTTTTTGGATTTCCCGTGTCTCACCAGAGAAATAAGTGCAGACAACTGCGTCTTCTGACTGCTATTGCCACTTTGTTGTGTGCTGTAACTGCTGTCACTCAGTGAGGTTGAGTTCATAGCATAGAAGCCCTGGAGAGACACTTCTGCCTGCTGGACATGCTCTTTCTTTCGCTGGACACCACTCCATTCACTGTCTCCCAGACCACACCATGGATGCACCGGAAAGACCCATAAGCTCTTTGGTACAACAAATGAGACAGTGGGTGTCTTCCTATTTCTTCAGAGTCAGAGTCTGTTTACAAACTACCAAATTGTTGTGCTCAGGTCCTGAAATGTCACATTTTGTGGAAACACTTTTTCTCTATTTGCTGATGGCAGTCTTCCCTTCCTTTGGATTTAGAGGGAACATGTCCAAATGACTGGTTTCTTCAAATTCATGTTTTCTCTTCTCCCTTTGTGTATTCAGAAAACCTCCTTGTTTTCTTTTTTTTTTTCTTTCTCTTCCTGTAAGTTCTTTTAAGAGAGCTTCAAACCCCCACACAAATGAACTTCTGCTTATCCTTCCCCACCAACTCACCAGCTAGGCACAGACAATTCTTTGTGAAAAAGACAAAGCTTAGATCTGAGCTGAAATCAACATGTATTCATAACATGTACCACCTTTACTATTAGATTTCTTTTAAGCTACTGAAATTCTTAAAAAGCGCAGACGTATAAAAAAATAGTAAGCAAACCACATTGATCTGAAACTGAAAATATACTACTAACTATCAAGTCGATCTTGCTAGTGCTGGGGAAACTTTTAATCCAATCGCATAAAAACCGTAAATCTCCTATACCAAGTTTGGAGGTGTAAATATCTGCAACATGGTTCTAGGATATATTCGGTGTATCCATGTCTGAAAGAGGAAAGAACACATTCTAAACTTAGCCTCACTTCAACCAGACTTGAGACATGTGCTGTTTTGTGATCATCCTGTATTCTGTGGAATCTGTGGACCTATTCCCAGAGAAGTACTATAGTGTAGGGATTTTGTGGAATTCATTTATCTCTGTGAAGCATTCCTGCAATGACATTTCCTACTTGACAATTTTTTAGTCTCTCTGCTGAAGAAAATGTTCTATTCATTTAAATTGGATACAAATTTTCTCTTACACATGAATTGAAAAATATAAAAGACTTAGGGCTGACATCACCTCTCTATTCTTGTAGGAAGGGAATATGTTTTGAAAATAACTGAAAAGTTGACTGGTTGTTTAATCTTAACATTTGACATACTAAATTCATGTCTAGTTATATACAGATATATAAAAAGTTATATCAGATATTGAGAAGAAATAAAAGTTACCCTGAATATGCCAGAACCTAATACCAAATTTTATATATAGTAGGGTAACTTAAAAAAAAAGTTTTTGCTGAGGGGAGCCTGGTTGGCTCAGTCAGTTAAGTGATGAACTCTTGATTTCGGCTCAGGTCAAGAACTCAGGACATCAAGCCCCTCTTGGATTCCATGCTGATAGCACAGAGCCTGTTTGGGATTCTCTCTCTCTCTCTCTCTCTCTTCTCTTTCTCTCTCTCTCTCTCTCTGCCCCTACCAAACTTCGGTGCACTCTCTCTCTCTCTCAAATACATTAATAAAATTAAAAAAAAGTTTTTGTTGCTTTGCCTTTAAATATTTTTTGGTACTTTTGTTAACATGTTACTTTAACATGTTTACAGACCAGACTAGAACCATTATTCACTTAAAATATAAATTGTTAAACTTTTATGGTACATTAACAGAAAATGTTTGCCATTCACATTCCATATTTTATAATGTATATCATATGATATATTTTTTTTAATGGTACTCTAAAGTTTTAAAAAAGGTAAATTTAACTCATGAAGGTGGTGAACGTAGATAAAGATGAAAGAATCTTACAAAGAAGTCCTATCACAATGTCTGTGTAAAAAAAAAAAAATAAATCCCAGTTGCAGCGAAACTCATTTGTCAGTATGCCTCATTTCAATTAAATTATTTTATTATTTTATTTGGATAATTTTTCCATGAATGAAGAATAAGTCAAACTGAACTAAAGTCCCATCAATATTTTGAAATAGGAAAACAGGGAAAAACAATGGAAGAATCTTCATGAAACAAAACAAATAAAAAAAGAAAAGGAAAAGAAAAAGAAAGCTGCCTGCATAGGCCAACTAGGATGCACTCTATATGCAATCTATAAAACAAATATTTTTCCCAGTTTGATTCACTCTCATATAGAGTGCTAGGTCATTCTATCATGATTGCAAAAAAATAAAGGGAAATGTTATTTTTATACCTACTTATATAAAAATATATTCTTTTTAAAAATATATTCAGGCATAACATCTATGTACTTTGTTATCTCTCAAATGTTTTAGCTCCTTATATGGTGATATTATCAGCCTAGTCTTGGTAATTGTTAAAATAGACATTAAGCCAGGGAAGAGCTTTGAAAGGTATGTAGGTGGACAGGCACAAAGTCATGGCAAATAAAACATCCCTAGTATGTTCTGATGACATTTAGCTAACAAGAAAATTCAGTGACACTAAGAAATATAATACTAGATATATATTTATATCTAAGTAGACCTTTTTAATCTTAATCTGCACTGATTCTTTTTTGAAACATCAAAAATTTTTAATTTTTAATTATAATTTAATAAAAGAACATTTAATATCAGAAGCCAAGTATTAATTACTTTTATGAAAAAACAAAGTAGATGTGGAAGAGAGAATATCCATACTGAAGTATTAAAAAAAAAAACCTGAAATATTTCAGCCAAAGAACTAGGACTTCTTACTGAAACAGCTGTAAAATAAGTATTCATTTCTAAATGTTGGGACATTACTTGAAGTTTGTCCATAATCTTCCCTTATTCTTCTAGTATCTGCCTTCTGGCATGCATTGTTTCTGATTAGAAATCAGCTGTAATCTTACTGGGGTTTACTTGTACCTGATGAATGAGACCTTTCACTCTTGATAATTTAATGATTTTTCTTTTTCTTTCAACAGTTTCATTTTGGTGTGTCTAGGGGTGACTCTCTTTGAGTTTAACTCATTTAACTTTTCAGATGTGTAGATGACTTTTTTTAAAAATCAAATTTGCAGAGTTTTTGGCTGTTATTTCTTAAAACATATCATCTGCCCCCTTTTCTCTCTTTGTTTGCTTCTGGGACTCTCTTGACAAACATCCCAGTTTGATAGTTTCTCGTAAGTATCTGAGCCTCTATTTGGTTTTTCTTTATTCCTTTTCTTATTTCTTCTTTTCTTTTTTCCAAACTGAATAAGGTCTGATGATCTGGCTTCAAGATTGCTAATCCTTTCTTTCTTTTGCATTGAATCTTCTACTGACCTCTCTAGTGAATTTGTTTTATACTTATTGTACTTCTCCACTCTGCCATTATTTCTATTTTCCTTTTCTTTTTTCAACTTTATGTCTCTTTATTGATGTTTTCTATTTGATGATGCATTGCCATGGATGCTTTAATTCTTTAAACATAGTTTCCTTTGATTCATTGAACATAGACATGGTAGCTGTTTTGAAGTTTGAATGACTGTACAGTTTGAGTAACTATGCTCTCATTCTTATGATTCACTGTTTTTGTTTTTTCCTATGTATGGCCACACCCTCCTGTTTCTCTGCATGTTGTTATTCTGTTGGTGGTATTGTTGATAACCAGATATTTTAGATAGTATATTGTAGCAACATTGAATTCTAAATTCCCCTTACCAAAATTGTCCTTTGTTTAGCGATTTTCTGAATCAATTCTGCAGAAATCATGTACTTTACAAAGTACAGTCATTAATATTTTTGCTTAATGAATTCCTTTTTTGTGTGTGTTTAGAGTAGCTTCCTTGAGTGACTAGGGTGTCAGCGTAGCATATTGTTTAGTCAGTGACTGATCAGCAGATGGACTTAAACACGTTGAGCCAGCAAGCCTTGGGATTGAAGCGTTCCTTTATATTTCATACAGTTTACAAGTATGACCCAGCTTTTAATTTCTGCTTGTGCAGGATTTCATATTCAGCTAAGTATATAACTAGGACACTTTTCAGTTTTTCCTGAGTAGTACAGAGTCTTTTGAACATTCAAAAGAATGTTGAATGTTGGCCTTCCCCAATTGCCACTGATATTGTGATTATTTTCAGTAATTATTCTGAGCATGAGACCTCCTCAGAGTTCTGTATCATAAAAGTCAGCCCTTTCTAGTGGCAGTGAGGCTGCTAGTTCTTTTGGCTACTGCCACAGAATTGGTAGAATGTGATAGGGCATGGGAAGATTTTTATGTAAAAACGTTGTAGATACCCATTGCTCTGAGCAACATTTAGTAGTTTTTCTTGAATGACATTTAAAAAAAATTTATTGAAGAGGTTAATTTCCAGAGTTTTGAACTGGTAGATTTTGAGGTTTGTCCAGATTTCATCATTCCTTTTTGGTAAGAGGATTTGCTGGCTCCTTACATCACCGTTCAAACACTTCCTATCACATCTATTTGCTTTTAAATAAAGAAAACTTAATCACATATTTTATCTTTATTTCTTCACATCTTTATAAAAAATTGTTTAAATTAGCATATCTGTTATTTAAATGTTTTTAAGTTTATTTATTTATTTTGAGAGACAGACAGCATGAATGGGGGAGGGTCAGAGCAAGAGGGAGAAAGAGAATCTGAAGCAGTCTCTGCGCTGGCAGCACAGAACCCAGTTTGGTGCTTGAACTCACGATCATGACCTGAGCCCAAACCAAGAGTCATCACTTAACTGACTGAGCGCCCAGGCACCCCATATTTGTCAATTTTAAATTAAGATGTGTAGTCTTTATACATCAAGACACTTTATGATTCGCACTGCAAGCACATTTATTTTGTTGTTTGCTTTGTTAATCTCATATTCATTTCTTTTGTATATAGATGTTTTTCATTTTATGTAGTCAAGTATTTAGTGACTGGTTAATGGGTATTTAATTTGTGAGATTCTTCTTTATGTTAATATCAGCAATAGGTCTAACTCATTTCCTATTTTTAATTGAAACTTAAAAAATATATATGTATATCCACAATCTTACTAGACTATCTTTTTAATATATAATGTGTATGAGAATTTATTCTATTGTGAAATGTCCAGTCAATGGTACCTTCATTTATTGGTAATTTGCATTTATTCTAATGACATAAAATGAGTTTTTTGGTATAACAAATACATTTAAAAACTGGGTCTCTTTTCTTTTCATTAAATTTACTTTCTATTCCTCATTGTATTTTAAGACATACTACCACACTTTGCTAATTCTTTAAGATTTCTCATTTTAAAGATCTCAGAAACATATACAAAATATAAAGAAATTTATTTCAATAATTCAGCTGTCGTATGTATATTGCAGCTTGCTCTCCAGTGAATATCTTTCCAATCTATAAATATATAATGATATGATTTTAATAGCTGCATAGTATTACATTGAATGAATTTTAATAATTCATTCAACTATTTCCTTCTGTTGGAAAATTAGGCTATTTTTCAAAATTTTGTTTGTACAAATATCGGCACATCAATTTTATTATTAAAAAAAGTGGACACTCTTCCTGTCACCTTCTTGTCCATTTAACATAATTGTCCCTTTAGTTCTAAAATGTTTGACATGTGTGGCTTTTGTAAAATTTATTTATAGGCAGTCATATCTAAAATGCCAATGTCTCATTTGCTATTTCAGTGTTAAAAAGTGACAAAAATGTTCCAAAAAATGTGGATTGATAATGGTTATAGCAATCATACATGTTTTGTTTCTGAATTTAAGGGAATTGATCAAATACTGCTTGATTGTAGATTGATTATACTTTTGTGATTAATTTTACTAAATATACCAAGAAAATATAGTTCTATTCTTAAGTCAAAGAGTATTTTTGTAAAAAACATCACACTTCTTCTTAAGCGTATTTATTTATTTTGAAAGAGAAAGAGAGAGTGGGAAAGAGGCACAGAGAAAAAGAGAGAGAGAATCCCAAGTAGGTTCTACAGTTTCAGCTCAGAGCCAGAAGCAGGGCCTGAACCCATAAACTGTGAAATCATGACCTGAGTCAAAGTCAGACACTTAACTAACTCAGCCACATAGGTACCCCAAAAATGTCATGCTCTTCAATGATTAGTGTCTATTGGAATAGTAATTTTCCTTTCTCTTCCTCTCTCTCCTACTTTATCATCCTAAAATATGATGTTAAATTTGAAATGATAGAATTACTTACATTCAAACATTTTAAGCCACTTTGTATGTATATTCCAATGTATGAATAAGTTTTGGCTGTGAGTATTTGTGTTTGTGCATGTTGGAGTCCATACGGTTGTACAGTTTTTGATGTTTTAAAAGTTTGTTAGTGCTATTATGTAGCTATATGAACGGGTCTGGTACGAGAGGCTTATTATACTCTTTAACAATGCTCAACTGCTTTAAAACTGATTACTCTGCATATTTTTGGAAGATGATTTTTGCCATTTTTCCCATAAGAAGTTATCTTCCCTTTGTGAATCAATGTTAATTAGATATGCTTATAAAAGCATGCATTTTGTAATCTTTCAATTTTATAGCATTATATCTTATATTCACTATTTTTAAAAGTATAACATTGTTAATGTGTATTTCTATTCATGTCATTTATGCATGCTGTGTTTCTACATTTACTTTACTCTTTCCAGTGCTTGCATATTTGATTGGTATTAAAAAAATCTTCTAAGTTATTTTGTTATGCTACTCATTTTATATATTTGAAGCTTAATTTGTTATAGGACATTCATCAATTTTATTCTTAATGATGAGAATTGTGACAGTGATGTTTCACCCACTAGAATTAAGTCTATCGCATTCATACCTAATATCTCATTATTTAGCACTCATTTAGACACAGAAATAACTTTAAAAATATTTTAATCATGTATATAATTGGTCATTGGAAAACCAGGTGGGAAAATAATTGAAAGAATTTATAATGATAACGATATTAGAGACTGATCTGCATGTGGGGAGAACTATGTTTCTGAAAAACATTTAAATGCTGGAATGTTTATTTTTGTTTAATATCATATATTTGAATGTTTATGGTTAAAAGAATTAGTATTTTCCAGGAAAAAAAAAGATTTTGCTAGGCAAAAAGTACATAATGTTTCTAAACTCTGAAAATTGAAAGAATTACCTCACCTATTCCTTAATATGTTTCTGCTGATCTTTACTGCAAATTTTAATCGATGTAATTGGATTTTGGAAGCAGATAATTAATTTTATATTCTGTGTAGTCTTGCTAAATACTTTTTTTGTTTATTTGTTTGTAACCATTTTAAATAAAGGACATTTAGACACTTCTATTTTATTGATCTCATTTATTATTCTACTTCTCTCCTGCTGTTTAGTTATTTATTTTAGTTATCCTTTATCAAGATTGCTTCTTAAACTCCTTTTGGTTTTTCAAAGTTTGTTATTCTGACTCTTGACATGTCTGAGAATATTTTTTCTCATTCTCAACAAAGGCCACCAATTCTGTAGCTAGGTGTGAAATTCCAAACAAATTTTTGCCTTTAAAATTGTGTACATATTTCGGCAATGACTTTCACATACGTACTACAGCAAAATTTGATGTGTGATATTTTTCTTAGAGTTCCATTTATCATGTACATATGTGAGTACAGAGGATTATATTACACATGTGTATGGTTATATAACAGTGGTTGGGGACGATCATTAAGTGGCAAGCAGAAACTGTATACTTTCTCCCAGTTTTACTAAAGATTACTGTAAGGTAAATTAGAAATCAGAGCCAGTTGGGGTTCCTTGGTGGCACAATGGGTTAAGCATCTGACTCTTGATTTTAGTTCAAGTCATGATCTTATGTTTTGTGAGTTTGAGTCCTGCATTGGGCCCTGCACTGATAGCATGGAGCCTGCTTGGGATTCTCTCTCTTTCTTTCTCTCTGCCCCTCCCCTGCTTCCTTTCTCTCTCTCAAAATAAATAAAAATAAACTTAATAAAAAAAAATAAATCAGCCCAGCTAATACAAAAATCATACCAAGTTTCCTTAGTTTGAGTGGAAGGCAGAATTTGAGGATGGTTTCCATAATTTCAGCTGCTATTTTTCACATCTTTATTTCATTCCAAATCATACCAGCTCTCAACCGTATTTTTTTCTGTTTTCTTTGTTAGTTTGTTTTTGTTTTGTTCTGTTTTTTAGTATTCTATGGCTCAGCTTTTTGGGGACATTTTTCTGTTTCTGCAGCTTATCTCTCTGGAAGTCTAAAAATTTATCATTCAAGTTATCAGCTCTATGGCTAGACCCAAGAGTCTCTCAAACTTACCCCATCACCATGTATTGTGTATCTTGTGATTCTATATGTCCTTGGATTAAATGCATAAATGCTGGCCGTATTCTACTTGTGACACTGCCATTTTATGGGAGTTGGTGTCTCTGAATGAATGTATTGGAAGCAACAAGTGCAATTTGACAGGTTATAAATCAGTAATAATTAATAGGGCAAATCTTTCTTAATTTTCCAGATGATGTACTTCGTATATTTTTGAAACATAAGGCATCTATTTGGGATAAAATTAAGGACACTTCATTTGCTTCTAGGCAGGAATGTTGATTTGTTTTAGATTTATGGATCATCTACTAATTGTACTATTCAATTAGATTTTTAAAATCTAGTGTTCATTTGAAAAATTTCCAGATACAGTTAGTATATGTCAATTTAGTTTATTAATGCATTCAAAAACAGTAAGAGTCTCCCTCCTATGTTCCAAAAACTTGATATTTGGATAAGATTAATACATTTATGAAAGCCCTTCTGGGTCAGTTTGTTTGCAAAGGCCCTGCCGAACTCCAGAATCAGGAGCCTCATATGCAATGCAGGCTTATAGACCCTGGTGTTTAATGAGGAGGAGGCTTTGCTTCCTCTGCCACTGCTGCCTCAGCTGAGAAAAAGTGGAAACAAAGAAAAATGGTCTGAATAGTTCCCTGATGACATGGGTTTTGGTCTTTTTAAATAAATCCCTTCTGTAAGCTGTTCAGTGAAAAGTTGAAATTAAATAAATATATATTCAATGAGGCTTGGAGAAGTAGAGGGTGAGTAATAACATCTAGTTATAGCAGACTCTTTACAAAGGCTTAATGATAGAAGGAAATAGGACCTATTCATATTATTACAATTAAAGGGCACATAAGGGAAAGACTAGGAAGACAGGGACCATATTGTAACACTCAAATAGATTTACATATTCTGTGTATATTGTAAATGCATTAATATACATATATATGTAAAAATAAGATTTTAGGATCTATAAAGAAGTCATTCATATAATTTATTTAGTTCCTGACTCTTGGTAAATACATTGAACAGTTCAATGAATCCTAATAAGGTCCCATTGAGTGACCAGGCAGAGAAAAATATTAAGTTTATTTGGCTGAAAATTAACCAAAAAGGGTTATTGGATGAGTCAGCATTTATGTGTGTGTGGTACATGCATGTGTTTGTGTTTGTGTACATATATATGTGTGGTGCACACATGTATGTACATATGCCAGTATATGTATCTATATATGTATATTTATGCATATTTGCTTATACACAATCATATGTAAATACATATAATTATTCATATACGTATATATACAATACAAATATACACATATATTTACATATATAAATAAATATGCATATATAAATAAATTTTAGTGGACTCTTTCACCAGTGATCATGGATCCCTCACACCAATGATCTTGGATAGTTGTTCTTCTAGAAATATATTATAAATAAAAATCAGGTCACACCCACACCTGACCTACCAAATCAGAAACTTGTAAGGATTGGTCCAATTATCTTTTAACAAGACTTCCAAGTGATCATATGCACACTAATTTTAAGAACTACTGATCTCAAAAATAGCACTTGTAGTATATTTTTTATATAAGTGAAATACTGATAAAATCTTTCACATGTGTTTTCAAAAGAGGACAAAACTAAGTACTTAAAGAAGATTATGTCTCTTACCATTTCTAGATGACAGACACTGGGACATGACAGTACATTTGTTTTTTTATTTAAAAAAACCCCAAAAACTAAAATGATTCTAAAATGATTAATGACTTGTATTTATTTGTATATTTCTATAATCGTTAAAAAGCAAGTTATCATTAATAAACATAGTCTAGATTAAAAAGAAAAGAAAAACAAGGCAGAGAGAAAGTGGCAAAAGTATCTTTGCAAAAATTTTTATTTTTGCTTCAAAAGTAGAGAAGTTATTCCTAAGGTCTTATGTAAGATAAAAAAATTAAATGCTAACATGAATAAAATAGAAAACTAGGGTTCTGGTATTTACCATCAGTGGCATCAATATATTATTTTTGGAAGTATATCCTGTAAAGCTAATTATAATACTGTTTAAAGAATATTAGTAAAATATATGCCATGAACCCACAATCTGTCTCAAGACCCAAATCTGTAGTCATTAAAGTCATCGTATGCCCCTTTTGATCTGTTTTCTCTTCCTAAGCATAATCTTTTTCTATATTATAAAATATGGATTTTATCTTATTTATTTTTTGAAAATGGATTTTAAAAAGACATTTTATTTTTCAAATGTTTACTGCTAATATACAAAAATGAAACTGATTTTCATATATCGATATTGTATTCTATAACTTTGCTACATTTATTTTTATGGTAAATTGTATTTGGAGAAAACTATAAACGCATATGCAATTATAAGAAACAGTTCAGAGAGGGTCCCTGTATGCTTTATCCACTTTGCCCAATGGTTCCATTTTGAAAACTATAATAAAATATCACAACCAGTATACTGACATTGATAGAGTCAAATTACAGAACAGTTACATCTCCACAAGGATTTTTCATGTTGTGCTCACTCTTCCCCAGTACCCTACCCCCATTTCCTCAATCCCAAGACATCACTGATTCCATCTCCATTTTAATAATTTTGTCCTTTCTACAATGCTGCAGAAGTGGAATCATACTGTATGCAGTATTTTTGGATTTCTTCTCTCAACATAAAGTCATCCAAGTTGTTGTCTGTCATAATGGTTTATTTCTTTTTATTGCTGAATAACCTACCATGGTATGGATGTCCCATGTTTTGGTGAACCATTCATCATTTGAAAGACATCTGAGCATATTTGCGTTTTTTGCTTATTAGGAATAAATCTGCTTTTTGTATTTATGTATCGCTTTTGTGAACATATGCTTCCACTTATCTGGATAAATGCCCAAGAATGTAATACTGTGCCACATGGCAATTTCAGGTGTAGTTTACAAAAAATTGCCCAAATATTTCCAGAGTCATTGTACCATTTTCAATTCCCACCAGCAATGTATGAGTGATCCAGTTTCTCTATGTTTTTACCAGAATTTTCTAACTGTTACTTTCTCACCCTATTTAAAAAACAATTAGCCATTTGGTTATCAAGAATCATATCTCCCTATGGTTTTATTTTGAATTTATTTATTGATTAATAATGTTGAACTTTTTTTCAAGTGCTTATTTACCATCTTCTTCAGTGAAAAGTCTTCTCATGTATTTTTTTCTATTTCCTAATTGGATAGTTTTTATTTTTGTTTATTGTTTAATTTTGCTGTTGATTTGGGGTGAGTTTTATATATATTCTGGATTCTACTCCTTCATCAGATATGTTATTTACAATTTTTTTTTCAAATTTGTAAGTTTTTTTAAACTCTATTCATAGAGTGCTCTTTTCAGCAGCACATATACTAAACTCTATTAATAGAACAAATTTTTTTTTAATTTTAATGAAATTCAAATTATAATTGTTTCACTACGTGGATTGTTCTTTTAGTGTCGAGGCTAAGAACTCTTTGCATAACTCTAGATTCTGATGATTTTCTCTTTGTTCCCTAAATATTTTACTTTTTTACATGTTTCATTTAAGTCACTAACCCATTTTGAGCTACTATTGATATAATGTGTATTTTTAAGGTCAACATTTATTTATTTTTTATCATATGTCCAATTTCTTTAGCATCATTTATTGAGAGGGTCACCCCTTAACCTTAATTGCATTTGTACCTTAATAAAAAATCAGATGGATATATATATTCACTTTTAATTTTTATTCTACTCTATTAGCATATAATATGTATAAAATATGAGATATATCTATCGTATTGCCTTATGAAATACCACACTGTCCTCGTTGTTGTAGCTTTATAGTGAGTCTAAATATATTAGTGTGAATTCTCCAGCTTTATTCTTACTCAAATCTGTTTGGAATATTCTAGGCTCTTTGTCAACCGACATACATTTTAGAAACAGTTGTCAATTTAATCTAAACAGCCTGCTAGAATTTTGATAGGATCTGTGTGGAATCTATAAATCTACCGATCCTCTTGGTGAGGTTTGGCTCTTCAACGATACTGAGTATTCTAGTCCAGAGATATGATGTATGTATGTATGTACATTTATTTATATAGATCTTGTTTTGTTTCTCTTAATGATATTTGGTAACTTTCACACAAATTTTGTGAAGTTTGTCTTTGATATTTCATGGGTTTTGGTGCTATTAAAATTAGCTTTTTAAAATTTCTGTTTCCAGTTGTCCATTGAAAGTATATAGAAACAAAACTGATTTTGTTTGTTGAACATTTTCCATGTGGTCTTGATTAATTACCTTATTAATTTTAGTATCATTTTTTGTTGATTCTTTAGGATTTTCAATATTCATGGTTTTGTCATTTAAGAGTAGTTCCTTTCTAACTTCTAGTCTGTTGGTCTGTAGGTTTTTATATAATGTTACTTTGAAATTAGTTGAAATAGTATGTTTGATAGTTTATATTTCCATTTCAGTTTTAAAATTTTTACCTTCTGTTTATTCATTAATATGTGAAATATTTAGAAAATTTTAAAATATATGGGTATTTTTAGTTTTAATTTATATTTATGTATGTGATTTGTAAATACTATATTCAGTGTTAGATGTGGTTGAATTTGTAAAACTTGCTTGAAGCATACATCATAGCTTAAGACTCATTCCTTTTTAATATTCTGTCTACATTTAGAAAGATGCATTCTCCATTTGTCTTGTGCACTATGTCCATTATATTGAGCATTTTAATGGGTTATGTACGATTTTGACATTGTTACTGTTTTTTAATTTATTTGACCTAGATATCTGTGGAAAAGCTTACTTAAGTTTCTTATTTTGCTGAAGCATAGGCTATTGATTATTCCTTTGGAGAAATGACCATTTTGATTTACTGTATTGAAACTTTTGGTGAATGAAATGAATTTTCACATTCCAGTTAGTTGATAAAAGTTTCTAACAGTAAGTGGTGATGTATATTATTTCTAGCAATGTTGAAATTCTCATGTTATCAGTATATATAGACAAGGTATCCTTAGATCATTTCCTTCCATTCTTTCTTACAATATTAAAAACCTTTTATTTTGTGCAGTCTATGTGTGCAATGTTCACTCTTTAATGTCTTTGGAGTATTGTCCTATTCGCTCCCCTCATTCCATTTATTTCTCTCCACTAGCTTATCTAATGTATATTCTATTTCTACTTTACAGATTAGGCTAAAAATAATATGTAGGTATACAAAATACAGGCCTTTGAAAGCTTAAAATCTGATGATTTTCTTTTCAATGTTTTTTGTCCTTTTAAAAAAATACATAGTTTGGAGCTTATTGCTTAAATGTACTCATAACTTTGTTATTTTATGTAACCATTAAAATTTCTTGCAGTTCAGACCTTCCATCAGAGATTACTTTCCAATTTCTAAAGCAGATTCTATATGTATCCCTTCAGCAAAATTCTGTTAGTAGAAACATAACTCAATTTTTTCTAAAACATTTTATTTGACTGCAAATACATACTGTTATCAAAGCTTGATTTTGTTTAGATGTCTATGTTAATGGCCATTTTCATCCAGAAATTTAAGACATTTAATTTTATCTTTTTTTTTTTTTTTTTGGCTGTTGCTGTAGTTGGTAGTTTTAGAAAGAATTGAGTTGATGTTTTTTGCCTAGGGTCTTATAGAATACTTTTTCTATCTTAGGCACTCTGTGATTTTACCAATATGTTCCTAGATATTAATTGCTTTGTATTTCATCTAATACATATTATGCTTCTTCTATGTGTGGATTCATAGCTTTCATCATATCTGTATAATTCTAGTCATTTTGTAAATAAATCTTCCCTGTACTTTATGTTCTTTATTGTATCTTTCTTGCATTTTCTTTAGATGCATTTTGTATATTCTTACTCTTCCTTCATTTTACTTCCTTTTCCATTTTTGATTTCTAATGTTTTATGTTACCTTCTGGATAATTTATTTAATTGGTCTTACTTACCAATTGTCTCTTTAGTTATCACTTACCTTTTGTCTAACTGATATATTCAATTTCAAATTTTAATAAACATAGATTCCAGTTTTAGAACTGTTATTTGGCTTCTTCAAATCTGACTTATTGTTTTTTTAACAAAAATTCTCTAGCATTAACATAAGAATTCTCACTAGGTTACGTCTGTATATAACCAATGTGATAAAAAGTAGATTTCTGTCAATTACACAGTTAGTTTTCAAGTTAAAACAATTTACAGCTAAAAGAGAAAACTAAGAAAAAATTATATTCTTCAGCTATATTGATAGATAAACTGATGTAAGTTTTAATTATTCTCAGAAATATATATTTTTTAAATCATTCTGCTATAAGTTAAAAAAAGTAGTTTGTTTCTAAAATTAAAGATAGACATAGTTTTCTAAACTTTAAACATTGGTTTAATGGCCAGATGGTCTCAATATAATTCTTTACCCCAGTTTTCAAAATAGGGAGTTAACAAAGTTAATGCAAAATAAGCAGATGAATACTAAGTACAGAAACTCAGGAAATAGCAAGTCTGTAGAGCCCTATGACTTTCCTAATAGAGATATGTGCTTTCACATTTTATATAAATGATTGTTACTTATTTGGTGGAGTCAAACTTATCCTAATTTTTGAAATTTTAGATAATTTTATATCATCCTGTGGGATACAGTATTACAGTAATGGCCTCTATAGTGGCATTAACCCACAGTATAATGAATTCTAAATTGTTGTTATTTTTAAGCATTTAAGTATTCTTTTTTTTTTAGTTTTGTCTTCATCCTGTCCTTTGTGATGCTTTAAAGCTTTTTTTTTTTTTTTTTACAAATAGTTTTTTGTCAAGTTGGTTTCCATATAACACCCAGTGCTCATTCCCACAAGTGCCCTCCTCCATGGCCATCTCTCCCCTCCCCACCCACACCCATCAGTCCTCAGTTTGTTCTCAGCATTCAAGAGTCTCTCATGGTTTGCTTCTCTCCCTCTCCCCCACTATTTCCCTCCTTCTTCTCCCCCATGGTCCTCCGTTAAGTTCCTCCTAATCCTCCTATACATGCAGACATATGATATTTGTCCTTCTCTGCCTGACTTACATTTCACTCAGCATAACACCCTCAAGGTCTATCCATGTTGCTACACATGGCCAGATTTCATTCTTTCTCATTGCCATGTAGTATTCCATCATATAGATAAACCACATCTTCTTGATCCATTCGTCCGTTGATGGACACTTAGGCTCTTTCCATGTTTTAGCTATTGTTGAGAGTGCTGCTATGAACATTGGGGTACATCCTTGACCTCCACCGCAGCAATTTCTTACTTGACACATCCCCAAAACCAAAAGAATCAAGAGTAAAAATAAACTATTGGGACCTCATCAAGATTAAAAACTTCTGCAAGGCAAAGGAGACAATCCATAAAACTAATAGACAACCAACGGAATGGGAAAAGATAGTTGCAAATGACATATCAGATAAAGGGTTAATATCCAGAATCTATAAGGAACTCACCAAACTCCACACCCAAAAAATAAACTACCCAGTGAAGAAATGGGCAGAAGATATGAACAGACACTTCTCCAAAGAGGACATCCAGATGGCCAACAGACACATGAAACGATGCTCAGCATCCTTCCTCATCAGGGAAATACAAATAAAAACCACACTGAGATACCACCTCACACCAGCCAGAGTGGCTAAAATGAGCAAATCAGAGGACTCTAGATGCTGGTGAGGATGTGGAGAAACGGGCACCTTCCTACACTGTTGGTGGTAATGTAAACTGGTGCAGCCCCTCTGAAAAACAGTGTGGAGATTCCTCAAAAAATTAACAATAGAACTCCCCTATTACCAAGCATTTAATTATTCTTATGAACTATTTTGTTGTATCAACTTTAGAATAAAATGAGTTTTGAATTTGAAATTTCATGATACCACATATTGGCTGAATGACTTCAAATATAAATACATAGACTTAATATTCTCTCTGCTACTGCTCTCTATCTCCCATTTACCTTTCTCATTTCATATATTTAAAACATATATTTAAAGGTAATTTTATTTAATTGTTATAAAAATATATTATTTAACAACACAATGCCATTTAATTAGCACCCTCCCCAATGCAATACTTTAGTACATATCCAACAAAATATGTACAAGATCTATATGAGATAAAAGTACAAAACGCTAGTGAATGGGAAATAAAGACCTATATAAATGGAGAAATACTTCATATCTGTGGATAAGAAGACACGGTATTGTCAAGTTGCCAGTTCTTCCCAAACTGATGTATACAGTCAGTGCAATCCCAGTCAAAATCCCATGAAGATATTTTGCAGACATGGACAAACTGATTCTAAAGTTTATATGGAGAAAAATAATAGCCTGACTTGCAAACACAATATTGAAGGATAAGAACAAAATAGGAGGACTTTGACACTACCTGACTTCAAAACTTACTGTAAAACTAAAATAATCAGGACAGTGTGGAATTAGCAACAAAAACATAATACAAATAGATCGATGAAACCAATAGAATGCCCAGAAATAGGCCCACAAAACACAGTCACTGATCTTTGATAAAGGAGTAAAGATAATACCATGGAGGAAAAATACTTTTTTCCAAGAAACAGTGCTAGAACAATGCAAAAAAAAAAAAAAAAAAAGATCAGATACAGACTTATGTCCTTCATAAATATGAAATCAAAACAGATCTCAGAACTAAGTGTAAAGTGCAAAACTATAAAACTCCTGGAAGACAATACAAGAACAAACTTACATATGGTATGCTTCTATATGACAATGACTTTTTAGATAAAACACCAAAGGCATGATCCATGAAATTAATAATTGATAAGCTAAGCATCATTCAAATTAAAAACTTCTGCTTTGCCAAAGACAATGTCAAGAGAATTAGAATACAAGTGACAGATTGGAATATTTGCTAAAGACATATATGATAAAGAACTCATCCAAAATATACAAGAATTCTTAAAAATCATTAACAAGAAAACAACCATAGTTTTTAAATGGGCCAAAAATCTTAACAGACACCTCACTGAAAAAGATATAGAGATGGCAAATAAGCATATGAAAAGATGCTCCCCATCATCTGTCATCAAGAAAATGCAAAGTAAAACAGTAATAATATAGCACTCCACAACTATTAGAATGGTTGAAATCCAGAACACTGACACTACCAAATGCTAGTCAGGATGCTGGCAAGAGGAACACTTGTTCATTTTTGGTGGGAATGGAAAATTGTACAGTCACTTCGGAAGATGTTTTGGTGGTCTTCTACAAAACTAAACATACATTTTGCATATGTATAGCTATTTTACTTCTTGGTATTTATCTAGAGGAATTGAAAATGTATGTGCATACAAGAACACACATGGGTGTGTATAGAAGCTTTGTTCATAAACGCCCAAACTTGGAAGCAATACAGATGTCTTTCACTAGATGACTGGATAAATATATTGTGGCCCATTTTAGACAATGGAATATTATTCAGTAATAAAAAGAAATGAGGACTCAAGACATGACAAAATACGGGAGGAAACTTAAGGGCATATTGAATAAGTAAAAGAAATCAATCTGTAAAGAATACATAATGTATAATTCTGGAAAAGGTAAAACTATGAAGATCCTAAAAGATCAATAGTATCCAATAGCCAGGGCTTTTTGGGGTAGAAGGTGGGGAGAGCGCAGGAGGGATGATTTTTAGGACTGTAAAAACACTCTGTATGATACCATAATGATAGATCCATGTTATTATACATTTGTCCAGACTCAACAGTGAAACCCTAAAGTAAACTGTGAATTTGGAAGATTATGATGTGACAATGCAAATTCATCAATTGTGACAAATGTATCAATCTGGTGGGTGATGCTAACAATAGGGAAGTCTATGCAGGTGTGGTGGTAGGGAGTAAAAAGGAAATCTTTGTACCTTCCTCTCAATTTTGCTGTAAACCTGAAACTGCTCTAAAGCCTTAATTTAAAAAATCTCATATAAGTATTGTGATGATATAATATAAAACAAAATAATTGGGATATAAAATTTATCAGATGGTAAATTATAAATAAAACAAGTTAGTTTACATGTATTAACTTTATAATCACATGACTTTAATAATATTTTCTATATATTTTAAGCAATGTATATATTTAGAGCACAAAGTATACTGGTTTTAAGCATGTTGTGCTTTGGAAAAATACTTTTGTGTGTGTTAAGTGCACTAATTTGTCATGTTTGATATATTTTAATTATTAAAGTCTTTTACAATTTTTTTATTATGATCAAACTAAAAATAATTTGGAAAGCAGAGGAACAATAATGTAAGTTACTCTTACATCTGATTTTACTTATTTGAGTAATAAAGCTAGAAATTTCACAGCTATGTTGCCTCCGGGTACAAATGAAAAATTAGTCTCTCATTAAAGTAAACTTAAGACAAAATTACAGTATAAAATTGTGTATATTAAAATACTAACTTAAAATTTGGTGCAGGTTTGAAGTATTTTCTATTCTCTCTCACTGCTTTACTTCTCATGAGTTGTGGAAACAATATCTGTTTCAATGAAGGGCAGATTACAAAACATGTTGCTGTTCTGATTCTAAAGGAATTGGCAAACTTGATTCAAAAATAGTTTACCATTAAACCTGTTTTGTGCAGTTGGCTTGCCTTTTTTGTCAGGAACTGGTTACATGGGTACAATTTAATTTGTAATACCTATAGTGATAGTGCTATAGTTTCCAAATTTCCACTTGTAACTTTAACTGAATAACATTTTCCTCACACAGAAGTTGTGGTTAGGCAGAATAAAATTTTGGCTTCCATTTTTAGCAACAATAGCATTAAGAAAGAAAGACATATATAGAAAAAAATAAATTTATTCTACTTTTTAAAATAAATGTATAGTTAATCTATTGTTGCCAACTAAGTGGATAAATCTTTTGAGACCCAAGCAATTTACTTATCTTACTCAAAAGTCAGTTGGGTCATGAAATATATCAAAAAGAGTTTTGGGAGAAACAACTGAATCATATCAGTGAAAAATGTTATGAGTGGCAAATATATTTTTTTCAAAAACAATGGATTACTATTATGAACTCTAGAAAACTATTTCACCTGACTGTATTTTTCTGTTATTTTTATATAAGAATTTAAATTTTTAAATGCAAACTTATTGGATATGATTCCTTTACAGTTATAAGCATACAGGCAACCAGTTAATATTTTTTCTTCATGTCATAGTTGAAATTGTATGACCTTTCCAATAATTTTGATTAAAATTTTAAAACAGCAACATACCTCATTTGAAATCCAGGTCTCCAAGAATCCAGTTTAGCCTCGACAGTTAGAGGTATACTTGAAACTTGTATACTCCCAACAATATCAAACTGCTGTCTTGGAGCCAGCATATACAGTTGAAATTGTTTTAATACAAGTGACAGATGAGTCCTAAAATGGTACTTTCATGCCATGCTAAGCTTTTATAATTCATTTCTTCATGGCTGCCAAAAACAATATGATCTTGGATTAACAGTGTGTCCATTGTGACTAATAATTTTTCTTTTTGTATTTCAGTGTCATACATTCATAAAAATAATTTAACTTTTTAAATTTGATTTAAGTATTAGTAAATAAATAGGGCCTTCCCTTCTATACTTTTGTCTTGTTCTTTATGATTTTACTGTAAATTGTATTACTTGTCTTTAAAATTTATTATTATTTTCCTTGGAAAGAAACATCCTGTCTATTGTACTATCCTCTTTTCAGATACTCTTGGGATGTACACCAGCTGTGAAACAGAAGAATAAATTAGAAATGATTATAATTAGAAGATGAGCCTGCTTATAATTTCCTCCCTCCACTTAAGACCAACACTGGCACTACCATGAAATGACACCAGGAGGCCCTATTACAATCTGTATCAGATGAACAGATTCGCAAAATCTTCAAATGATCTTCCAAAAATCATATTGAATTAGACATGTTTGGGTTTTTGGATAGAGTTCGAATGAAGATGAGGAAATGACTTCACTTAAGCAATTTCTTAAGCACCTGTATATCAGTTCTTCTTTGGGAAGAAAATTTCTATGACTTAGAATATACCCGAATAATCAAGCACATATGTTATTTCACACACAGATAGGAGCTCCTGTGTTTCCTTTGGGAAGTTACAGAGTGTGAGGGCATATTGGTAATGCAGTCAGTTAAACCTAAGAAGATTGGGAAATAAAATCATCATTCAGTTTCCTATTACAGAAGCATCATTGTTTTTAAAAAACTCAACTAACCTGGTAGTCTTGAAGTCAAAAACAAAAATTCTTGATGCTTTAACTTGAATGAAAACCTTAATAGTTAAAGAGAATTTACCAATCCTAAATCTGGCTAAATGGTTGTATTTATCAAGATTCTCTAGAGAAACTAAACTAATAGGAAGGATAGATAGATAGATGATAGATAGATAGATAGATAGATAGATAGATAGATAGATAAGATAGATACATAAAGATGATAGATAGATAGATAGATAGATAGATAGATAGATAGATAGATAGAAAGATAGATGGTATAGGCATAAATATAGACAGAGAGAGACAGAGAAAGAGGGAAAGGGATAGGGAGGAAGAGGGAAAGAGGAAAACAGAGAAGGATAGAGAGAGGGAGAGATGGAGAAATTTATTTCAAGAAATTTACTCATGCAGTTGTGGGTGCTATAAATTCTTAAATCTTCAGAGCATGCTAGCAATTCCAGAAAAAAATTAATATTGCTGTCTTGAGTCTGAAGGTAGTCTAGAGACAGAATTTCTTTCTTCTTTGGGAGACCTTTATCTTTGCTCTTAAGACTTTCCACTGAATGGAAGAGGCCCAGCCATATTATTAAGAGTAATTTGCTTTAATCAGAGTCTACTATTTAAAATGTTAATCACACCTAAAAAAATATTTTCACAGTAACATCCTGTTTAGTGTTTGAACAAACCAACGGATATCATAGTCTAGGCAAGTTGAAACAAAACTAACCATTACAGTGGTTTATCAAACTGCAAAAAAATACTTCAAGGAATATGTACAAAGCCAATCACTGCAGCATTATTTGTCAGAACTCTCAACTGATAATATTCCAAATATTCAGAACTCTCAACTGATAAATTCCAAATTTATCAACCAAGAGACCTGTTGATAAATTATGATACAACCAACCAAAGAAATGCCAAAGAGAAGTGAAAAGAAGGAAGGAACTTGCTATGTAAAGATGTGGGGAGATCTCTAAGATTCACTGTTTGGAAAAAATGAGGGACAGAACAATATATAGAATAAGCAATCTTTTGTGGAACAGGGAGGGGGTGAAGGTATACATGCAGATGTGCTTATGTGTGTATAAAAATCTAAGGAAGAATGCAATCAAATCATAAAAATGTTTTACTACAGTTGTGAGGGGATGGGTATATAGACACTAAGAAGCTAGATAAGAGAATCGGATAATGGATAGGGGAAGGAGAGAGGATAAATGGATAGGGGATAATGCACTAAGTGAAACTATCCATTACAGATTTTGGTATATTTTTGGATTATGAAATGCACGGGTGTTTGCTTTTTATAGAAAATTATAAATAGATGGATCAAAAATGGGGAAGACATCTTCATATTCTTTTATGTCTTCTAACATGTGCTCAGTTTCCCTTTATGCTTTTTGAAATAATAAGCAATGCAAACAATAAGAAAGCCTGACTTCAGACATAAAATTTTAAATGATGTGAAAATACCACCAGAAATATTAATGGTTCTTGGATTTTTCCAAATATTAGTATTTACTTAAAGAATAAACACTAAAGTCTTAAGAACCACCAAGCTCTTCATACAATGACTTTGGAGGACTATTTTTCTTCCTTCAGATTTTAAAATATAAGGTAGTTTGTTTTATATATATATATAAATATATATAATTTGAAATTCTTATAAATGTGAACTTTAGGAATAATGTGACTTTTGCTTTGTAATTTTCAGTATAATTGGCACATGCCAATTTATGCAAAAATATATAACTATTGCCCAAGTACATATGTATTTGCATGTGCGCACATCATATGCAAATGATGGCCAAGGCTTAGAAATATCAGCTTGGTTCATATGTTCAGAGCATTCCTTTTTTTTTAAGGTTTTTTTTTTTAATGTTTTATTTATTTTTGACAGAGAGATAGAGACAGCAAGAGCAGTGAAGGGTCAGAGAGAGAGGGAGAAAGAATCTGAAGACAGGCTCTAGGCTCTGAGCTAGGTGTCAACACAGAGCCCAGCATGGGGCTCGAACCTACGAACCCTGAGATCATGACATGAGCTGAAGTCGGACGCTTAACCGACTGAGCCACCCAGGCACCTGTCAGAGCATTCTTTAATTCTTGTGTAATAGAATAAGTAAGAAAGATAAAATATTACCTTATGGGAATAATTTATCATTTTTATACCTCTTGAAAATTCTGAAAACTTTCACTCTACATGCTACATTAAAACCTCCCTGTTTCTTAATTTTACCACATTTTAGTGGAAAAATAAATATTCTTAATGTATTTGTACCTTAATAAGTTATTTTTATTTTATATATATGTATATTTTTAATGTCTTTATTTTATTTTGAGAGACAGAGACAGAGAGCAAGTGGGGGAGGGTCAGAGAGACAGAGAGACACAGAATCTGAAGCAGGCTCCAGGCTCCAAACTGTAAGCACAGAGCCCAACGCGGAGCTCAAACCCACGGACTGTGGGATTATGACCTGAGCCGAAGTCGGACACCCAACCAACTGAGCCACCCAGGTGCCCCAATAAAAAATTTTTAAAATTTCTTTTAATGTTTATTTATTTTTGAGAGAGAGAGAGAGAGAATTCAAGCAGGAGAGGGGCAGAGAGAGGAAGATACAGAATCCAAAGCAGGCTCCAGGCTCTGAGCTGTCAGTGCAGAGCCCAACACAGGGCTTGAAAAGACCAACCATGATATCGTGACCCAAGCCGAAGTTGGACGCTTAATTGACTGAGCCACTGAACTCTGATAAATTCTTAATAAATTACCCAGTTATTCTGAAGCAAAGCATGTTCAGATACTTAGTAAGATATTTTTCTATGTGGATATATGTGAATATGCATGTGTGTAAATATAGCAAATGAAATACACTAAATACCTTATTAAAATAAAGTTTGTCTCTTTTTATGTAAGATAGATTTCTAATAATATCTTAAATGGTGACTCATACAATTTTATTCTAGCACTTAAATTTATTGAACAATTTTGTATTGCATGAAATAATAAAATATGTAAGAGAAAGCTATACAACCAGGAGAATCCTTTATCAAATCCGGATTTGCTGAAATTTGAAGATGAAGATTAGGATTCCTGGCTGCTAAGAATATACCATTAGCATAGTCTCAAAATACAACCAGGAGATAAATACAGATATAAAATCTTATTATTTTCTAAAACAAGATTATGTGACCTAGGTCTTAAATGGGACAGTAGTGTGAATCTTTCCAGATTGCTTGATTTTATGTTTTATATTCACACAGGTAATTAAAGCAGAGACATTACAGTATGAAAGAAGTGGGACACATGTAAGAGAAGAAATATTCTACTATTTAGATCAGATATCAGCAAGCTGAGAGATCTGTCTGGGATGACAGTGCTCATGCAAGAGCAATAAAAAGTAGAACAAAAAGTGAGTGATGGAAAAGCAGAGACCAAAATATAGTTAAGCAATTAGTGCATATTTCAAGTACTACTAATGGTTTTTGAGAAGATTGCTAGTACTTTCCAAAAGAACATTTAATAATCCAGTAGAATTTGACACTCTTTTAGACATCAGTTTTATTTGTAAATTTTCAAATTGTATTTGTTACTATATGTGAAATGCATGGCAGAATTTACCATTTCATATCTAAAACTGCTGATTCTCTTAATGTAAGAGATGAATATAATATTTGAAACAAAATACCACTTTTAATTGTTAATATAAATATAATATAAATAAGAACTTCCCAAATATAATAATGTTATTATATTTACTTATTGTTATTGTTGATACAGTGAATTTTAGTAATATTACCATGCTAAAAACTACAGGTACCAGTCCCTAGATTAATTTTAAAATTAATTTTGAATTAAATAATTATAGGAAAAAAAAGTGTTTGAAACCCTGAAATGCTAGGAATGGGTAATAGTGTAAGACAAGGTTTTTAAAATAAAAATGTCAACTGCCTGATGGAACTATTTATTTGTTCCCTGTTAAACACTTAAATAAGAAATGTAAGCAGTTTCATAAATTGCTATTAATTTATTTGAAGAGATATATTCACTGCAACGTCCCTCACAAGAACCAAGATATGAAAGCAACCTGTGTCTGTCAAGGGATGAAGGTATAAAGATGTGAGATATATATATGGGATACATACACACATGCACAAACACACACAGAGATATTAGGTCCTGAAGAAAGAAGCAAATCCTGCCATTTGCATTTTAGCTTAAAAGTTGAGGACATTATGTGAAGTGAAATAAGTATGACAGAGAAAGACAAACACTGCATAATAACATTTATGTGTGGAATCTTAAAAAGTCAAATTCAGAGAAAGCAAGAATGGAATGGTGGTTACCAGGGGATGGGGGGAGAGGGAATGGGGAGATATTGGTGAAAGAATACAAACTTCCAGTTATTAGATTATCAAATTCTCCAGAGCTAATGTATACATTATGATTACAGCTAATAATACTGCATTATACACTTGAAAGTTGCTAAGAGAGTGCTGTCTGGGTGGCTCAGTTGGTTAAGCATCTGACTTCGGCTCAGGTCATGACCTCATGGTTCATGGGTTCTAGCCCCGTGTCCAGATCTATGCTGACAGCTAGTTCAAAGCCTGGAGCCTGTCTTTGGATTCTATATCTTCCTCTCTCTCTCTCTGACCCTCCCCTGCTCACAGTGTCTCTCTCTCCTTTTCTCTCAAAAATAAAACATTTAAAATAATTTAAAAATTTACAAAAATTTTAAAAAGTGGCTAAGAGAATATATCTTGAATGTTCTCATCATGCACATAAAAGAAGATGTGACAGGATGAAGGTACTAGCTAATACTATGGTGGTAAACATCTTGTAATATATAAATGTATCACATCAACATGATATACACCATAATTTACCCAATATTTTATGTCAGTTATATCTCAACAAAGCTGGGGCAGGGGGAAACTTTTCACATTCTATTCTCTCTTCCAAGTTTCTGGATTATACTTTCAAAGTAATTTGTTACTTTGGCTGGGTCACAAATTACCCAATAACCAAACCATGTAAAATGAATTTATTATGCTAAAACATTCTGGTGAATCATGAATTTGTACAAGGCACAACAGGGACAGCCTCTCTCATCCGTAATATCTGGAGTTTCAGGTACATGACATAAACATTAAGGGCTGGAGTCATATAATGTATTATCTCTTCACAGGCCTAATGGTTGACAAAGGCTATTAGCTGAGAGTCATACTTACTCTGCACATGGACTTTGCCAAGTGATGTCTTCACGTTGGGTAATTTGGACTTCTTCATAGCATGGTAACTGGGTTCCCAAGGCAAATGTCACAAAGAGAGAAATGAGTGGCCAACTGGAAATGTACTGCCTTTGTTAGACTAGCCTGAAGTAACAGTTTCACCATAAAATCTTCATTGGACAGTTACAAAGTCCTTCCTAGCTTCAAGGAGAGGAGAAATAGATTCCACTTTTTAATGGAGAATATCAATTTTCTGCAAGGAGCCAGAAATATTGTTGTGTCCCTTTTCAGAAAATACCATCTTCCACATTCCACCCTCTGGCAACAACAATGAACTCCCTTCCATACGCATGGTATACTCAGATGGACATATGTTGGCACTTTCTTGACTAATGATCAGTCCTCTTGTCCGCAAATGATTCATCATAGCTCCTGGCTCCATCTTCTGGGTTTAAGGTCTATCATATAAGTCATACTTCTTTTTCCATAAAAACAGTAGGTCATTTTGCAACTAAGCTGTTTTCCCAACTTGTTTCTTACTCTTTGAGTTTTGAGGGCTCAAACATCTATTCCCATTGTACTCTCTCTAATCCAATTATTTAAAAAAATATTTGGGATTTCTTATTAATTGATTTATAACCAGTATATAGAATTCCTATACCTACAACTCTTATCTAAATAAACTCTTTTTTTATTTTGGCCTCCTTTACAGATGTTTTGGGATTTCAAACATAAATTCTTTTTTTTTTCTTTTAAAAACTTTTAAGTGTTTATTTATTTTGGGGGGGGGTGCAGAAAGAGGGCTCTTTGTTGACAGCAGAGAGCCTGAAGCGGAGCTTGAATTCATGAACTCATGAGATTATGACCTGAGCCAAAGTTGAACACTTAACCAACTGAGCCACCCAGGCATCCAGACTTAAATTCTTACAGGGATTTTATTTAACTGAGAGTTATGCCTTTAAGATTTTTAGAGGGCCTTTCTTTGCCTCAGTGAATGATATTCTGAAGCACAACCTCCCCATTTCTTCCTAGGATCTTAATAAAGAATCTAATAGTCCTATCCCGGATTTGATGTTAGCGCTGAAGTCTTTTCTTAATCTGGAAATACTGAACAGACTGGGAAGGATACAGTTTTGTTTACAAACCTATCATTTCTTGGCTCTTTTTTATTTAATAAATCTTTCTTTAATTTATCTTATCCTTCTCCTACTATCCTTAGAAGTAGCAAGGAAAAGCCAAGCAGCATTTCCCACCTGCTGTCTATTCTTATTGGTTAGATCATTAGGTTTTATTTAATTCATTTTTTTTACTTTCCATGTTACCACAGTCAACAGTATTGTTAAACTTTTAGCCATCATATACAAGTAACACTTCTTCTTAATCACCAGTAAAATATTTTTTTGCTTTCGTTTAAGTGCTTACTGACAGTTTCCTCAAGGGTTATCACATTTCACTTAATAATCTCTTCAGAACCATGGTTTGAAAACTCCTGACATGTTTTTGGTTTTTTGTTATGTCCCTGTCTCTTCTGGGAACCAAAACCTAGTCAAGTTTTTCTGACTGCATAACACATTACCAAATCATCCCCAACATAGTAAACAAAACAAAACAAACAAACAAAAAAAGCACACCTTTTTGTTGTTGGTTCAGTAAGTCTGTGATACAGGAATTAAGACAAGAAACAGCAAGAATGACTTTGGATTCATAATCTATGGGCCTCATAAAGAAGAATTGAAACCTGGGGGCTAGATTCTGATGCAACTTTGTTCATTCATAATGGTAGCAGATGTTGATTGTAAGCTGGGCATCTCACTTTCCTGTAGGACTCTGTACAGACTAAGTAGGGCATGGGTTCCTTACAACATGGTGACTGGGTTTCAAGACTAATATTCCAGAAACACAGTGAAGACCAGCTGGAAGCCATCCCATTTTTTCTGACCTACATCCAGAATTATACATTGTTACCTCCACTACACTGTAGTCATTGAGGCAGCCATCAAGTCTTATTTATTTATTTTCAAGGAAATGGGAAAATAATTCCACTACTTTTGGGGGAGTAGTTGTTTGGGACTAGAAATATTTACTGTGGCTGCTTTTTGAAAATAGAAATCTGCTACAGAAAGAGATGGCAAAATAAAATATTCAAAAATAGTCTTTTGGGGCACCTAGGTGGCTCAGTCGGTTAAATGTCCAATTTCAGCTCAGGTCATGATCTCACGGTTCATGGGTTTGAGCCCCGTGACGGGCTCTGCACTGACAGCTAGCTCAGAGTCTGAAGCCTGCTTCAGATTCTGTATCTTCCTCTCTCCCTGACCCTCCCCTGCTCATACTGTCTCTGTCTCTCAGAAATAAATAAAACATTAAAAAAAAAACAGTCTGTTTCTTACAAATAGTTTGTGGATATAAACATTTTATTGGTATATTGCCATAAATTAGACAAAAGAGATGTAACTGGAATTTTTACCTAAACCCTAGATGTCGGTTTTACATATATCAAAACAGTTTTATTATTCTCAATGCATGATGTTATAATCATTGTATCATGTTTTAACTCATAATAGTATAGAATACAATGGTGCTTTTTATATATTTGTAGTTGATGTTATTTCAAATAAAGAAGATTCTTTTACTGATATATTTGACAACCACGTTATATCAGAAAAAAAGGGCTTCAAATAATTGTATGTAAAAAAAATTGAAACTTTCAGTTTGAGTCTTAGCATACTTTGTGTTGACCACTGCCAAGAAAGTGGCTTAGCAGTAATGCTAAAGGGCTAGGAAATTTAGCATTTTAATCATGTGCCAAAATAGACATGGAGATGTGTTGCTGTGCTTGAAAGGTATATTTTTTGAATTGATGCTTTCTTACAAAGACTTAAAATTCATAAATTATTACGGTTTTAAATATAACCAGTAGGAACCAATATACTAAGAAAGATGCCAGAACATTATCTTATGACTTTGATGGTTCATTCTGAAGACAAATGGAATGGATGATGAGGAGTCATATGTATTAATGATATGAAACTCTCTAGAATAATAACTTTTTATCTTTTAGTAGCTTAAAATATATAAGGATAGGGAAGGAAGACAATTACCTATATAGTGTGGGTCTTTAATGTAGGTAGAATCAATATATACATAGTAACAATAGCATGAAGATCAGAGGAGTGGAAATTGTTATAAGGTCCTTAGATTTTAAATGAGGAAATAAAACACTGACTGGAAATAGAATATGATAGTTAAGGATATGTAATTCCTAAAGCAACTAGAAAAAGTAATGCAAAGACGTATAGATAAAAAGTGAATGTAAGAATTAAAATGGGAGTAGGAAAAAAAAAACAACTAATCCCCCAAAGTGCTAGAGACAGTAAAAAGGAACAGAAGTCAACAAAACAAAGAGAAAATATCTAGAAAAATGATGAACATACCCAAACATATTTAAATTAAATATAAATGTAATGAGTTAGTTGTAATGAAGTAATTTTTTGACAGGATAAAATTAAAAACCAAACCCTTTTAAATTTCTCCTGGTAGCATTCTTTAAATATAAATACAGTATAAAGATAATAGAAATAGAAATACTATGCCAACATTATGAATAAGTGCTCTGTAATGGTTATAATGAGAACAGGCAAAATATCTTTGAGGGCAAAGAGTATATCATAGCTAAGGACTATTATTTCATAATTATAGAAGGGCAGTTTTTCAGAGAGATACAAAAATCATAATTGTGCCCACTATACTTCACTTAAAAATTACCATTAAAAAGTAAATATAAATATTAAGTGATAATTGACAAAAGGGTGAAGTAGACAAATTCAAAAATATGATTTTGAAACTCTAAACACTATTCTCTCATGAAATGATAGACAACCAGAAAATAATGTATATGATGTGAAAAATTATTAAATATGAGGAGAAAAATAAGTTTATAGTAGAAGGTCCTAGAATTTATTACTGTATGTATGGGATATTTAACATCGCCATTGTTGAGATATCACCAACATGTACATACTGATATCATGCACTGAGAGATACACATTAATTTTGTAGTATTACTGCTAAAAATGCAAAGCTCAACTCTAACAATGAAGAAATACTAGACAAAGTCAAATTGTGGGGCATTCCACAAAATAACTTTGTTAGACTAATGGAACATAGTCTTTAAAGTCCATGAAACAATAATGTTTCAGGTTAAAGGAGAATAAAGAAACAGCCATTAATAGCGATAAGTCACCCTAGAGTAGATTTGGGACAAAGATAAAACAAAATGTAAATTTTATTGTTGGCATAACTGATAATTGACAGTTCATTTGAGTAAGTCATCAATTAGGTGATAGAATTCTATAAATATTAAAACTTTAAATTTTAATATTTTAGCTATATAAGAAAACACACTTGTTCTTAGTAAATGTGCTCTGAGGTTTTTGGTGGTAAAGGCAAATAATATCTTCAACTAAGTCTCAAGCAGTGCATAACTGATTTCTGTATGTTCAAATTATAATAAAAGGTTGCAAAATAGTATAAAATCATGAAATGTAAGTTATTGCATTACTTTCAGTTCTTAAATATTTTACTTATGTATCCAAAATATACTTGATATTAGCAAATTCAGTAGACACAATGAAAATAGATTAGCAGTGGCTTCTACGTATTTGAAGTGTTAATTATTCATAAGCTACCTTGGTATTGTTCAATCAGGTCAAGTTATATGTGTCGATCTTTGTCTTATTTGAATCTTTATGCTAAGAATCCAGAAAGTTATGTTATTTTTTATCATTTTTTTTTTATTTTAGAGAGAGAGAAGAGCTGGGGGAGAGGGGCAAAGGGAGAAAGAGAGAGAGAAACTTGGGCAGGCTCCATTCTCAACAGAGATCCCCATGAACCTGGGATAATGACATGAGCCAAAATCAAAAGTCAGATGCTCAACCAACTGAGACACACAGTTGGCTCTAGAAAGTTATGTTTTAAAAACAGAATAATCCAATCTATCACATCTATTGTTTTTAGTACTTAACTGCTTAATTAGAATAATTATAATTATTTCTTTTTTAACTCAGTGGTATAGGTCTTCTAATTTTAGATTTTTCTGTGTTTCTCTACTACATTTTACTGGCTGTCTGGCTTTGGAATGCTCTTTGTTCTCTCCCTGCATCAGTTTTATTGACACAGTAATAGCTTCTATATCATATGGATATTGTGATTAACCGGGAACTCAACTGAGCACATAAGTTACTGCTAATTGTTATTAAATAGAGGCAGTATTTTTCATTTTCTAGAGAGGAGTCTTATTGCTTGAGCTTAAGTCCAGTTTTGTCACTTCTTAATGAATGAGCTAACCTCTCTTTGCATCAGTTTTCCCTTTTATAATATGCAAAAAGTAATACCATCTACCTCATGGGATATTATTGTTTGAATAAAATCAGTTGATGTTTATAAAATACTTGGAACATCACATGGAAAATTGTATGTAGTTCTTACATTAAATGGTAATAATAACAACAGTAATAATAAAATCATTAATCACAGGCCAATATATGTTTTTGTATTTCTCTCCTCACCTTTGACCAGCTCAGCTAACTATATTTAACAGTCCCTTAGCATAACCCATGTTACTTTAGAGTAAGCTACCTGAAAATAATCCTTCTTAATTCACATAAACCACAAGTTTAGTCCCTTGAGGATTTTAGACATCCCTATTGCCATAGTTTTCACAATCTAAGAAGAAAATAAAAAAGAACTATTTCATTTAGTTCTCTGTGCTAGAGACAGTTTCTAAGTTTAAAGCCCTTTGTAAAACTGCTAATATATTATTTTGCTGAAAAAATTCTATACTAAATTTATTTTGGATGTAAATGTCACCCAATATATTTAAATTAATTTAATTTAATTTAAATGACTCAATAACAATCTCAGTGATGAAGTAGGATTATTTTAATGTCTATAAATGCTATGCAAATAATCAACATGTGAAAGAAATTCAATAAACTAAATAGATATTATAGTAAGTAGATTTCAAAAGTGGTCCTCAGTGATGCCCACCTCTTGATATTCACCCACTTGCATACTACATTCTCCTTAAGTGTGGGCCAGACATAGCTACTTCTAACAAACAGACTACCACTATGGCTATAGCCATAACTTTCATTAGTTTAGGTATGATTGCGGCTTTTATCTTTTGCTAGCAGACTCACTCTGGCTTTTTGGCTTACATGCTTTAATGAGTAAGCTGCCATATTGGAGAGGCCCACTTACTTGGCAAGGAGCTGAGGGCAGAATCAGTCCAACAAATTGCTAGAAACTGATTTCTGCTAACATTCTGTCCAGTTAAACTCTGAGATGACTTTGGCCTAGCCAATATTCTTATTACTGTCCAGAAGAATCCCTAAAGTAGAGAATTAAGTCTTAAAATATGCCCTGAAATTTGCCCCCCAAAACTGTGAAATAATACATGTGTGTTTTGCTGATATATTTAGGGTCTAGTTGTTATACAGAAATAGAAAGTGAATACAGTGGTTTACCCATAAAGCAACAAAAGGGCCATGTTAGAATGCATCAGACTATTTTAGGATAAATTATCTTCAACAGATTAATAAATATGCATATTATTTGGTTTTACTGGGAGAAATAATTTCTCAAAAGGTGCTCCTCTACTGGAGTGCAGTAACTCAAAGGTAATTTCAAGTGAGACTGAATCCTGTTTCATTAGATAATTCCCACTCACATAATATAAAGTCAAAGAATGAACATTTAGTTTTAAACTACCATTTTTTATGCTATATATTGGCAGAACTTTAGATGAATAACTTAATTACCTATAAACTAGAAGCTTTATTTCTCAAGACTATAAATAGACTTTTCCAAGTACATTAGATAACACCTAGAATAATAACTTGGCCTTTCTAATAATTAGAGTCCTTTGGGGCTAGATCAGTCCTAAACCTGAAGCTGCCTTTGGATGTTGCTGGACCACTGAGTACAATTGGATTTGTACTTTTTAGGGAGTCCATAATCACGGTGGATTATTATATGGATCCTACTTACATAAAGGGCCACTTTGTAACTTTCACATTGATCAGATCTATACTGAATGCTATCAAAATTATTACAAAGAGCAAAGTTTGAATATTTGATATGTGGAGTACACGATGGCTATACCTAATTTCTAATTTCCTAAGTTGTTTTCACACTTTTTTCCCACACTTGTTTCCCTTATATTGTTGCCATTGAGAAGGGCAACTCATCTGGTAAAGTTTTCTAATTTATGTCTTAATGATGAATCAATTTCATGGTTACTATATTTCTTGAAAGATATCACATATGAGCCAATCACACAACAAAATATGCTTAACTCATACATTATTTTGGGTAAAAATATTTCTTCTATTATGTTGAAATTGCTATTTTAACATAAAAACAAATTTCCCCTAAAATAAATAAATAAATAAATAAATAAATAAATAAATAAATTTCCCCTAATTATTTCTAAATAGGAATTTAAGTTATATTTATAAGTTCAATTAAATTGATGCCCTGCTTCAATGTGAGTTTCAGAAAAATTCTATATTTTGAATTCCTTCTTTAAAATTATCAATACAGGGGCACCTGGGTGGCTTAGTCGGTTAAGCGTTCGACTTTTGCTTAGGTCATGATCTCGCGGTTCGTGGGTTCGAGCCCCGCATTGGGCTCTGTGCTGACTGCCAGCTCAGAGCCTGGAGCCTTTTCAGAGTCTGTCACTCCCTCTCTCTCTGATCCTCCCCTGCTCACGCTGTCTCTCTCTCTCTCTCCTAGAAATAAATAAAATATTTTTTAAAAAAAATATCAATACAAAAATAATGTGAATTATAGGTTCACATAAACTCAATAAGTTCAAAATTTTCTATTTTAATACACATTTTGACTTTTTACTCTGAGCCTTTTCTTTGCTAGATGGTAACATAAA
Organism: Hyaena hyaena; assembly: GCF_003009895.1. NCBI lineage: Eukaryota > Metazoa > Chordata > Mammalia > Carnivora > Hyaenidae > Hyaena > Hyaena hyaena. The sequence goes on along the minus strand of NW_024081787.1, from coordinate 354,495 downwards.
ACTATTGTGTGCAACAGTGTGTGCAAGAGTGTGGGCGGAAGAATGGAGTGCACAAGGGAATGCAAAAGGATTCTTCCCTAAAGCCACTGGTTGGTAAAATGACAGAGGCTGACTTTTGTGAGTTTTTTCAACCAGTGGGGCTCAAAGGTCAGAGGGTGATGCTGGGACAGAGCTCTGAGGGTGCTGCTCTACTCCTGGAGAACAGGTAGGGAAGCAATCCTGGGTCAGATAACACAGTTTAAGGATTACTTAAGGCACACAGGGAGAGACTGTTCCCTCTTCCTGGAAGAGGTGGTGTTTGCAGAGATGACTCTCCAGACACAAGAGAGCCTGCTGCTGGTGCCATTTCCCTTCTCTTCCCTTCAGCATAGGCATAGAGACACCTGCTCGGGGTAGCTAACCTGGACACTGGCTGTTAGCCTGTTTTGCTCCAAATAACAACCCTCTGCACTCTGGAGCAACTGCCATTTTCAGTCCAACCTCTCAGTCTCAACCTCTGTGGTGAGACCCTCCCCCAGAAGACCATTGCAGATAATGCCACACCAGGTCCTTAGAGTTTTGAGTTTTAAAAGTCAATAGGCTTAGCTGGGTTATAGCCCAAAGTACACAGTCCTGCTTCAGGCAGCCAAGGTATTCAGAGGCAGATGGCATGCAGACAGTGATCTGAAAAATGTCTGGGACACACAAGGGGGTAATTATTCACTCTTCTGAGAGTGCTTCCCTGAGAGTAGCAAGCATGGAGACCCCTCTTCAGGGACAAAGGAGCTGGCTGGCACCATTTCCCTCCTCAGTCTCTTGGCATAAACCAACTTCAATAAACACTACAGTGCCAACACTGGTTGCCTAACCTGCTTACAACAAGTCCTGCCCCCTCTGAATTCTACTGGTATTGCTTTTCTTGGGCAAATGTGCCTAAGGACCAGCACAGTGGGGCCCTACATCAGAAAATCAGCACAAACCCCCATACACACCACATCTATTGACCAGAGAGTTCTGCAAGTTTTCATTTCTATTGGAAGTAGCATCAGGTCTCATTTAACAAGCAGACCAGAGCACACCTAGTTAAAAATTTCCACACTCTGGCCAAGGTCCAAAAACTGCCCATTTCAGGCAAGGAGAGATGCTGCAGATGACTGGTCTTAGAGACAGAATAGTTAAAACACAGCAGCAAACTGTACATAGAACATACCAGAGACACTCCCTGAAGTGCCAGGCCCTGGACAATATATGACCTCTTCTTCACAAAGCCATTACTCTTAGGAGCAGAAAACATAACAGGCTTTTCTAACACAGAGAAGAAGAGGCTTAGACAGAATGCCAAGATGGAACAATTTATCCCAAAAGAAAGAACAAGAAAAGGTCACAGCCAAAGATCTAATCAAAACATATAAAAGTAATGCATCTGCTGGAAAATTTAAAGCAACAATCAAGGATACTCACTGAGCTTGAGAAAATCAAGGAAGACATCAGGGAGACCCTCACCACAGAGATAAAAGAGTTTATAAAAAGTCATAAATGAAAAATGCAATAACTGAGATTCAAAACTGACTGAATATAATTATCAAAGGGATGAAAGAAGCAGAGGAACAAATAAGTGATACAGAAGATAGAATAATGGAAAATAATGAAGCTGAACAAAAACAAGAAAGAATATAGATCATGAGAGTAGACTTAAGTTGCTCAGTGACTCATGAATATACAACATATTTGTACTGTTGGAATCCTACAAGAAGAGAAAGAGGGTAGAAGGTTTATCTGAGGAAATAACAGATGAAAACTTCCCTAACGTAGGGGAGGAAACAGGTATAAAAATCCATGAGGCACAGAGAACCCCATCAAAATCAACAAAAGCAGACTATACAACTACAAGACATATTGTAGTTAAATTTGCAAAATATACTGATAAAGAAAACACACACACACACATACACACACACATACACACACACACAAGTAGCAAGACAAGAGAAGTCCCTAACTTACAAGGGAAGACCCATAAGGCTAGTTGCAGCTCTCTCTGCAGAAACTTGGTAGGCCAAAAAGGAGTAGCATGATATATTCAACCTGTCCAAAGGGAGAAATCTGCAGCCAAGAATACTTCCAGCAAGATCATCATTCAGAATAGAAGGAAAGAAAAAGGGTTATTCAGTTAAACAAAATCTAAAGGTGTACATAACCACTAAACAAGCCTTGTAAGAATTATTAATGGCTAACCTCTGAGTGGGAATGAAAGACCAAAACTGACAAACACTAGAAAGGAACAGAAAAAAACTCCAGAAACAATGACAAATAAGTAATAAAATGAAATAAAATATATATCTATCAAAATCATTTTGAATGTAAATGTACTAAATACTCCAATCCAAAGACATAGGGTGTCAGAATAGATAAAAACAAACAAACAAAAAACAAGATCCATCTATATGCTGACTACAAAAAGACTCATTTTAGACCTAAAAACACTTGCACATTCAAAGGGAAAGGATGAACAAATATATATCATGAAGACTGAAGTCAAAAGAAAGCCAGAGCGGCCATACTTATGTCAGACAAACTAGATTTTAAACCAAAGTCTACAACAAGAGATGAAAAGGGCATTATATTGAGATAAAGTGGACTATCCAATAAGAAGATATAACAATTATAAATATTTATGGCCCCAAAATGAAGCACCAAACATATAAAATAATAAATAACAACTATAAAGGAACTCATTGGTAATAATACAAAAATAATGGGGATTTTAACATTCCACTTACAGCAATGGACAGATCATCTAATCAGAAAATCAACAAGAAAGAAAATGGCTTGAATGACATGCTGGACCAGATGAACTTAACAAATATATTCAGAATATTTCATCCTAAAACAGCAGAATACACATTCTTTTTGCAGATAGGACATTCCCCAGCATGGGCCACATACTAGGTCAGAAATCTGGACTTAACCAGTACAAAATGACTTAGATCATTCCATGCATATTTCCAGAACACAATGCTATGAAATTTGAAGTCAACTACAAGAAAAAAAAACTTGAAAATAACACAAATACATGTGGACTAAATAACATGCTGCTAAAAATGAAGGAGTCAACCAGGATATCAGAGAAGAAATTTTTAAAAATACATGGAAACAAATGAAAATTAAAACACAAGGGTCAAAAACTTGGGAAATTGTAAGAGCAGTCATAGAGGAAAGTATACAGGGAAACAGACCTACCTCAAGAAGTAAGAAAAATCTCAAATAAATAACATAGTTTTACACCTAAAGGAGCTAGGAAAAGAAAAAAAAAAAAGCAAAACCTAAATCCAGCAGGAGAAGGAAAATAATAAATATTAGAATAGAAACAAACAAATAAATTAGAAACTAAAAGCAGAACAGATCAATGAAACCAGAAGCTTATTCTTTAAAAAAAAAACCAAAAACTCCCTAAATTAATAAAATAACCCCCTAACATTGATTAACCCCCAGCCAGACTTATAAAGAAAAGAGAAAGGATCCAAATAAATAAAATAACAAATGAGAGAGGAAAAAGAACAAACAACACCACAGAAATATAAGCAACTATAAGAGAATATTATGAAAAATTATATGCCAACAAACTGGATAGTTTGGAAGAAATGGATAAATTCCTAGAAACCTATAAACTACCAAACTGAAACAGAAAGAAATAGAAAATTTGAACCGACCAATAACCAGCAAAGAAATACAACCAGCAATCAAAAATCTCTCAGCTAACAAGTCTGGGGCCAGATGGTTTCATAAGGGAATTCTACCAAATATTTAAAGAAGAGGTAATACCTATACATTCCAAACTATTCCAAAAGATACAAATGTAAGGAAACTTCCAAATTCATAGAGGCCAACATTAGCCTGATTCCAAAAATAGAAAAAGACTCCACTATAAAAGATAACTACAGACCAATATCTCTGATGAACATGGATGCAAAACTTCTCAACAAAATACTAACAAATCAAATCCAACAGTACATTAAAAGAACCATTTATATGATCAACTGGGATTTATTCCTGGGCTGCAAGCTTGGTTCAATATTAGCAAATCAATCAATGTGATACACCACATTAATAAAATGAATGATAAGAACCATATGATCCCTTCAATAGATACAGAAAAAGCATTTGCAGAGTACATCATTAATTCATGATAAAAACCCTCAACAAAGTAAGGACAGAGGGAACTTGCTTCAAAATATTAAAGGTCATACAGGAAAATCACACAGCTAATATCATCCTCGATGAGGGAAAATGGAGAATTTGCCTTCTATGGTTAGGAATAAGACAGGGATATCCACTCCAACCATTGTTATTTGACATAGTACTTGAAGTCCTGTCCTCAGCAATCAAACAACAAAAAGAAATAAAAGGCATTCAAATCAGCAAGGAAGTCAAACTTTCACTACTTGAAGACAACATGATACTCTAGGTAGAAAACACAAGACACCACCAAAAAGTTGCTAGAAACTGATACATGGATTCAACAAAATCAAGGATAGAAAATCAACATAGAGAAATCTGTTCCATTGCTATACACAAATAATGAAGCAGCAGAAAGAGAAGTCAATGAATCGACTCCATTTATAATTATACCAAAAATAATAAGATACCTAAGAATAAACTTAACCAAAGGGGTAAAAGATGTTCTCTGAAAACCAAAGAACACTTATGAAAGATATATTGAAGAGGACACAAAGAAATGGAAAAACATTCCATGCTCATGGACTGGAAGAACACATACTGTTAAAATATGTTACCCAAAGAACTCTACACATTCAGTGCAAACTCTATCAAAACACCACCAACACTTTTCACAAGCTAGAACAATCCTAAAAATTGTATTTGGAATAGCCAAAGCAACCTGGAATATCTTGAAAAAGAAAAGCAGATCTCAAGGCATCACAATTCCAGACTTTCAAGTTTTATTACAAAGCTGTAGTGATCAAAACAGTATGGTACTAGCACAAAAACATAGGTCAATAAAACATGATAGAAAACCTAGAAATGGACCCACAACAGGACTCCTGGGTGGCTCAGTCACTTAAGCATCTGACATCAGCTCAGATCATGATCTCATGGGTCAAGAGTTCCAACCCCTCACAGGCTCTGTGCTGACAGCTCAAAGCCTGAAGCCTGCATCCAGAGTCCCCCACACTCTCTGCTCCCACTCACATTCTGTCCCTCTCTCTCTCAAACATAAACAGTAAAAAAAAGAAATTAAAAAAAAAGAAATGGATACACAACTATATGGTTAACTAATCTTCAACAAAGCAGGAGAGAATATCCAGTGGAACAAGTCTCTCCAACAAATGGTACTAGGAAAACTGGAAAGCACCAGGCAGAAGAATGAAACTGGACCACTTTCATATAGCATACACAAACCTAAATTCAAAATGGTTGAAAGACCTATGTGTGAGACAAGAAACCATCACAATCCTAGAGGAGAAACAGGCAGCAACCTCTTTGACATAGCCTATAGAAACTTATTATATATGTCCCCTAAGACAATGGAAACAAAAGTAAATATAAACTATTGGGACTTCATCAAGATAAAAGTCTTCTGCACAGAAAAGGAAACAACGAACAAAACTAAAAGGCAACATACAGAGTGGGAAAAGAGATTAGAAAATGACATGTTTGATAAAGGACTAGTATCCAAAATGTAGAAAGAACTTATCAAACTTATCAAAGACAAATTATCCAGTTAAAAATGGGTAGAAGACATGAATAGATATTTTTCCAAAAAAGATTTAGAGATAGCTAACAGACACATGAAAACAGCTCAACATCACTCATCATCAGGGAAATACAAATCAAAACTACAATGAGATATCATCTCACACCTGTCAGAAGGGCTAAAATTAACAGCACAGGCAACAAGTATAGGTGAGGGTGTAGAGTAAAGAGAACCTCTTACACTGTTGGTGGGACTGCAAACTGGCTCAATCACTCTGGAAAACAGTATGGAGTTTCTTCTTTTATTTTAATGTTTATTTATTTTTGAGAGAGAGTACAAACAGGGGAGGTACAGACAGACAAGGGGACGGATGATCTGAAGTGGACTGTGGGCTGACAGTAGAGCACAATATGAGGCTTAAACTCAAGAACCATGAAATCATGACCTGCGTTGAAGTTGAATGCCCAACCTACTGAGCCACCCAGGCACCCCAAGTTCTTCTAAAAGTTAAAAATAGTTCTATTAGATGGTTATGGGAAGCGATGGATGAACAGACCAGGCACAGGTGGCTGGTCCCTGAGAGGCCTGGAATCATACACCCCTCCCCACCCCTACCCCAGAAAAAGAGAAAGAACAGGATTCAAGGCAACTTCAAAGGCCCAGAGAGGCCTGAGCACCCCATGAGATTTCCTTGGAAAAAAAACAGGGCCTTAGGATGAGTGGGGGGACCCAATGGGGTATGGAAGAGGAGGTTGAGGCCTGGGCAAAAGTCTCCCTCTCCCCCTGAAGCTCCTCCAGTACAGGCAGAAGCAGTAAAGCCAGACCACCAAGGAGGCTGGGGCTTCATACAGGGCCAGGAGGGATGACTGGGGCTGGCAAGGGGGACACCCATCTCCACTTTGGTGAAGGTGAGGGATGGGGAGTGGTGGTGGGAGAGACAAGGTACATCAGAAGGTCCATCCATCTTTCCAAAGGCCTGCCTGCCTCCAGGGCCAGGGGCCAGGGCTCAATTTTTACATTCCTTTTTGTTGGCAGGATTCTACTCCCAGAACAGGTGGTCAGTCTTGTCAACATCTGTGAAGCAGGACTTGAGGCTGTAGCTGCTGTAAGCCAGCTTACCCTTGGGTGCCTCCTCCACAGATCCGGAACTTGTACTCCTCTGCCTGGGTCCATAGTTTCCCACCAGGTAGTTGGTCTTGTCAGTCTGATGGCTTCCCTCTATGGGTGCTGGATGTACTTCATGCTGTACAAAATTTCCCGGTTCATTTGGAAATAATGCCCTACTTCCACACAAAGGACTGTTTATTGAAATTCTCCAGGTCACCTGGTCCAGGTTCATGTCCAGGTCCAGGGAATCTAAGGCCAGGGTACACACCAAGGTCAGGCAGGTCACAACAACATTGGGGATGGTGGAGGCAGCAGACATAGCTACATCCTTGTCCAGATCCTGGATCTCCTGAATGCTCTTCTGGGCCTCTGGCTTATAATTGACCCAGGGCTCATCCTCATTCTCAACTGCAATTTGCACTGACTGCTTCGCTGTGGGCTCCTGCTCTGCCATGCTCACCTCTAGCTGATCTGGGACACTGGAGTCTCCATTGGCCACTATTCTGCTCTCTTCCTTCAGGAATAGTTAGTAAGTTCTTAGTTGAACATGTAATTGTCTTAATTATTGAGTTATTCTGCTTTTTGTCTAGTATGGTATATAAACATTTTGTCTTAGTCTGCTAAGGCTGCCATAACAAAATATCATAGACTGGGTGTCTTAACAACAGAAATGTATTTTCTGGCACTTCTGAAAGCTGGAAGTCTACCATTAGGTATCAGTGTGGTGCATTTTTACCCTCCCCACCCCCCTGCCCCAAATCCCATGTTCAATAGATGCTACTTGGAAAACACATAAAGTAGTTATTCTGGGTCAAGATTTAGGTAAGTAGTATACAACCCTTAAGGTTTCTCTGCCCTCTTCAGGATAATTCAGCTAAATTCATTTTAATGACCTCTTCACATGTCATCCAAGAATAGGAAGTTGCTACTGACACTATTTTAGCTACATGAAGTAGATGAGGTATAACAAAGACTGTTGTGCCTTAAGTCAGCTTCTCCACAAGAATGTGATTGCATCAGAGAGGAGTCGCTTACAGCATGTAGCGACAATAATAAATATCTTAACAGCAGAAAAAGCTGACTTGCTCTTCATCCTAGGACAATAGTATTTGAACCTATTGCCTCTAAGTAACACAATATTTAGAACTGACTCATATTGACTTTATGTTGATTTTTTCCATAGCATAGCATTTTACCAAAAATAAAAGAATTGTCATTGTAGCGTCTGAAAAATTCTCATCTAATTTTAGAGCAATGCATTTTACAATAAATATTGTTTAGCTTTAAATTCTGTAAGAGATTTCAAATAGTAAGAGAAGTAAGTTAAAAAAAATCCCCGGGAATACAGGACCACATGTTCATATCAAACCATTCATATAACATATATTTAAGTTTTGTGGTTAGGAGGACAAAGAAGGAAAAAGATCTTTTCTATACTTAACATGTGAGAATACCACATATAAATTGCTAATGAATACCACATATAAAGAGATGAAAGCAACTTTATCATATCCTATAATTTGGGAAATCTCTAAATACTTCCTCATATATTTCCACTTTTGTAATATTCTATTTCAGTGCCTTTTTTCTAACCCCAAACAATTCCTATATTTATAAACTCTGAAATCATTAAAAATGCTTGTTGAATATGTATGTGTACGCATAATTATTGTTTCTAAATTGTTAATGCCTTTCTCTTGTGTCTCTGCCTAATTCATGTATATGTAAATATGCATGTAAATACTTAAATTATTGATTTTAATGGTAGTCAATTTAACAATACTAAATATAAAGATGTTACTTTTATTCCACATAATTTTTATAAATAAGTTTTCACTAATATAATATAAAAGCATATTACTAAATCTATTAACCACAGCCACTTATCATCATTATCTGAGAATATCTAAGATTAGGAATAAAAGAAAGAAAAAAAGTGTATTTCTTTCACTATATATGTACATGCATGCACATGTTTATCTACTTTTACTATAATGAAGAAAATTAAAGGTATTCCTTTAATTTTTTCCTATATAATGTATATAATCATATAATTCAGCAATCCCACTTTTAGATATATAACTGAAGGAAGTGAAATCACTCTTGAAGAATATCTCACTCCTATATTTATTGCAGCATTTTTCACAATAGCCAAGAAATGGAAACAACCTGTTTATCTAAGTATGAATGGATAAAGAAAATGTGTGTGTGTGTGTGTGTGTGTGTAATATTATTGAGTCATGAGAAAGATGAAGAAAATTCTGCCATTTGTGACAACATAGAATGATCCTGAGGATATTATGCTAAGTGAGATAAATCTGACAGAAAAAGGCAAATACTGCATAGTGTCAGTTAAGTGTGAAATCTCAAAAAGGCAAACTTGTAAAAACAGAGCAAAATGGTTTCCAGGAGCTTGTGGGTGGAAGACTAGGAGAGATGTTGTTTCAGGATACAAACTCTCAAGTAGTAGATTAATCCTGGAGATCTAAGGTATAGTACAGTGACTATAGACAACGGTATTGTATTCTAGTCACCAAACTTGCTAGACATTAGCTCTGAATGATTCTCACTAAAAAATGATGATTGTGTGCTATGATAGAGTGCTAATGCTACAACCACAGTTGTGTTACAACATATAAAGAAATCAAATCAAATGTTATACAAGGTTTATGTCAGATATGTTTCAGTAAAAGGAAAAAAATTGCTTTTATTCTAAAATATGAAGGTAACAGGAAATTAATTTTCTAATTTAAAATATCTCCAAATAGTATATGGTTTTAAATTATATGTACTTATTATATATTTTTACTCATGCTTATATCTGTATATGTATACCACATCATATTGCTTAATATAGATCAAACACTACTTTCAAAAAATCAGTACTTTACATTTGACTTTCATAAAACATTTTTGATCATATGTATTACACAAACTATAAAAACTTTCATTATTCTGTCACTAGTGTAGTTTCTACGACATGATCAATTTAGTTTCTTTTATGATATTTGTATGCTTAGTGTTAAAAAGAACTGTTAGCAGAAATATGTTATTTTACACATTAGATATTGAATAATGAATAATGATTAAAGGTAGATTTTGAATAATGTTAGTAAACACCTACAAGATAAGTTACAAAATGATAGTCTGTTAGTAATCCCAAACTGCAGACAGAAGGAAAAGAACTAACTGTGTGTAGCACTGCATGTACCAATGCAAAATAAAAATCCAGGAAAGAGGTTTATTTTCTATTAGGGTTTAATGTGTACTGGTTATTACTTTACAAAGAAATCTCATCACTAACATAAAGCAGTATTTTTTTTTTAAAGTCTCCTGGCTATTGAGGAATTGTAGCTAACACTTTAGAGAGAGTATCAGTATCTATTCAGTGTAAAATGGTTATTGCGTTCAAAGCTTTAAAGAATTAATACCGTCCTTAAATTCAAGAGCACAGTTTTAGCGTCATCAGCTTTATCAAAGTATAGTCTGACAATGAATGATTTTTCTTGCTCTTTTGTTATTTATTTTGTTATTGAGCTGTGGAGTCAACATATTTTCTTCTGAATTATCAAAATAGAGTATATCTATATTTATAGTGAATGAGTAATCAATAATAATTTTTTAACTGGCACAATATTCTAAAACATTTTCACAACTTATCTTTTTTCTGAGTGGATACAGCAATTGAATCTTTATCGAAATTAGAAATAGATGAAATCATCATAAAAAAAAGAATAAAATATTAGAACGGTGCTCACTTTGTTCCCAAATTCCAGTACAGAGTCCCACCTCTACAGGACAGCATGCAGTGTCACACTTCACACATCCACACTTTGTGGAAGTAGTTTGCCAATTGTGTCCAGGCTGTTCCAAGAAGCCAGCTCCCTCTGAGTCCTTTGTGGGAGAAAGATTGTAAGGGAGGACTAGACAGGTGACATGGGGTCATGCCACCTCTTTTTTGGAGTAGGTCTGTTTTCATCTGTGTTAAATATTAGATTTCTGAGTAAATTTTCTTTAAATAAAATGTTCTCTGGTTAAAACACTTTAAAGTTGGAAAAATAATGCCACTATAGCATGCATTTAGTTGTAACTTTTTATTTATTTATTTATTTATTTATTTATTTATTTATTTATTTATTTTGAGAGGGAGAGGCAGAGAGGGAGAGGGAGAGAAAGAGAATCCTAAGCAGGCTCCATGCTGCCAGCACAGAGCCCAACACAGGGCTTAATCTCATGAATCATGAGATTTTGATCTGAGTCAAAATCAAGAGTCGGATACTTAACTGACTAAACCACCCAGGCACCCCTGATTTTACTTTTAACTTTAAATAAAAGGTGACTTTCCCCCTTATAGTACAATTACTTTATAGTTTCAAGAATTTTCTTAAAATCATGGGGAATACAATACCTAGGGTGTTGGGGAATAAGCTTTAGGCATACAGATGTATGGTGTCACACACACACATACACACACACACACACACACACTAGCTGAGAAAAGAAATTAAGTCTATTCATGGCAGCACAGTATGAATCTTCCTTAAAAAGGTCAAAAGTTTTTCATGCTAACCTGAACCATTTCTGCTACATCCCTCAAAGAGATATCTGTTTCTATCTCCTTTATATAAATAATTACCTAATAAAAACTGACTTTTTGTGTCCTCCATAATATAACTCCAAACATCTGCGCTATTTTCTATTTTTTAATTTTCTAAAATTTTATCCTTAGTATTACATATCTAGGTAGTTCTCCTGAATGCTCATGTACTCTACTTGACATGTTTATATATGACCGAATAATTTGTGCCATAGAGAAACCAGGAAAAAAAAAAAAAAGGAAACTAATACTGATGCCACCATTTATTACTAGGGTAAACTGTATATTTTCTGCTTCAGTATGTCCAGCAATTGCACGAAAAATCATTAATTCATGTATCCCTAAGAAAGAAAAATAAAATTACCAATTAAACTATGGCATGCTACCTATAGTAGGACAGATTCTAAGTTTAGAGATGTCATAATGTTAAACATATGTACTTAGAACAAATGTAGAAATCGGTCATTTGATTTCTACAAAAACACCACATGGAATGAATTTTTAGTTCCATTCCTCAAATGGTGAAAGTTAGTATAGAACTCTAAGGAACAACCATAAGAGCACACAACCCATATAGCACAGAGTTCAAATCGAATTTGTCTGGCTCTATGGACCATCTTCTCCCTACAGATTTCCACTTCTTATGAGTTCACTGTAACTTGTAATGTAATATAATGATGATGTCCCACTGCTGTTTCACTTCTAGAATTGCATCTCATGACTCTTATTTAATAGCCTGTTTGCCATAATCTATAAAGAGATCCTGGTGTAACCAAATAATAGATTTTAACATACCCTTAACTCATGACTGCTAAGAAAAAGATACTGCTTCTATACTCCTAAATCTCAATAAATGTTTTTGAAATGTTCCATCTCATGATATTTATGGCAGATACAGTACTTTGTACTCAATAGCTTTACAATGTTTTGCTCATTTGATAAACTGTCAGAGCAACTGTGGGACTGAACAAACAAAGCTGTTTTTACCAATAAACCACAAAATTCAATGTAACATGATGTTGGCTATGGCTATCCACATAATGAGTGTTAGATAATTAATGAATCAGTGAATTAGTCAAGTCACTAAAACCTCATAGTGTATAGTTAATATCTTATACACTTAAACAGGTGGTAATATTAATGTATGCAAATATTTATTGAATGCTTCTTGTAAACCAAGAGCTTATTTAAGGGACTTTTTGTTGCTATTTCATTTATATCTCATGACAAACATGAGAAAATCCTTGTTACTATGCCAATTTTTTAGATGACAAAATAAAGGGTCAACAAATAATTCATTTACACAGTTAAAACTGGAACACAGAAAATATAGCAGTGTCACAGTTGAAGCCTTTAACCTACCGATAGATAGATGATAGATAGATAGATAGATAGATAGATAGATGATAGATAGATAGATGATAGATAGATAGATAGACATATATATATAGAGAGAGAGACATATATATATATATATATATATATATATATATATATATGTCTATATATATATATGTCTTTCCAAAAGAGGAAGGAGAAATGGGTTGGAATTCTAGAGACCAGCACTGAATTTCAGTTTACAAACTGAGTTCTGGAGCTTAATTAAATCACTTTACCTGACTCAGAGTGGCCTTTGTGAAAGATTTGACTTTCTCTGATTATTCCAGCTTCACTTATACCTTAAAATGAGTTTTCCTTTGCCTGTATGTCCTCCTCTCCTGTCCAATCCAAATTTGTTGGTCTGAGTTTTCCTACTGACTCTTCATGAACATGTTACTTTCAGTTCCAAGATCTCAAATCCTAATATTCATGGAGAGTGTGGTGTTCTTACATGGAGGGGTGTGTGTGTGTGTGTGTGTGTGTGTGTGTGTGTGTGTGTTCTTACTGTTCATATCTTACTGTTATGCTCCACAGCACCCTGTACATACACCTTTTAGTGCCTTGTTAATTCAAGATATTCCTCAAAGTCTCTGAACTTCTTTAAATGTTATCTCATTCCTAATACATAAACAAAAAGCCTAGACTCACATACACAAATCAAATGAATGCTAAATGGAAGAAACAAGAAATGAATGAATGGACATCAATTTCCTTATTTATATAATAAAGAATTTGGTTTCATTGAATGTAAGATTCTTCCTAGCCCTAAAACCAATAACTTCTGCCTCTATTGATATATTAAAGCATTTAGTCGATACTGATTATTGATCTTTTTTAACCTCTATCTCCATTATACACTTTTGTTGTTTTCTTACTTGCCCAAACTGGGAGAGATTCTGGCTGTACCGAAGGATGTACTGCTTTTCATTTGTCAGATTCTCTTGCAAATAAGTAGGCCCTGTGACTAATATCTTGCCACGAAAACTCTGGGGAAAGAATTTTATTACTTTCAGGCCTGTCACTTAAAATATTCTGAAGAGCCTAACAGATCTCTTTGGCTCTCCAGTCACCCTGAAGTAGGGAATCACTAGCAGTATGGCTTAGAGGCCCTAGGGAACAATGGAGAAACAACATGAAAGACTGCTGGCTCCCTAAGTCGCTGCTTACATAAGAGTGACCCAGGAAAGCCATATGCCTTGTATCAGGCTGTGTAATTAAGCACTAAGTCTTTCTTAGGTAAGCCAAGAGAAGTTTTTCTATTTTTTTTTTTTTTTGGAATATAAGATTAATTACTCTAATTCAGAAACAAACAAATGTCTTCAATTCCTACTGTCATTTGGTTCTCTTTCTTCTTTTCCCCCCTTTTTCCTGTTTTAGGCTAAAAAGAAGAAAGTGTGTAGAATTGATTCATGGTATCTTCAGCTGAATTTTTTCTGTCAGACTTTCTGAGTTATAAACCTGTGTAATGTTGGACACAGTAGAGCCATTATTAATGGCAGAGTACAAACAGGAAAGTTTCAGACTGACAACGGATCCTTTAATAATTAATTAAGGCCGAACATATATATGAGGCACTTTGTAGACATGCCAAATGAGCAAAAAAATTAGCATTTAAGATCTTTATGTCTCAATGGGAGTTATATAAATGTATATCTACACACATTTCTTTTCTTTCCCTGTAATTTCCATTTTGCTTTGTTTTGAATAGATGATATAATACTTAGAAGAGAATATGGACTACATGAAGAGACCACACTATATGGAAGTCACTTATAATGTATTATCTCTAAGAGCAAATATCCTACAAAGCTTGATATATTTTATCTTACAGTTTAAGATTTAACTTCCTAAACTCTAATAAGAAATACCTCAAGGAGAGAGAAAAAAAATGTATGTTCATTATTATAATTTCCCAAAAGAGTCTTTAAAACCAGGGTTACCTTAGGTGAAGTATATTTTAAATCATTTGCTAAAATATTTAATGTTGACTCCTAAGTATCTAAAATATTTCATTGAATTGAATTTATAAGAATTTTCCTTCCAATTGTTCCTTTCAGATAGGATTATAATAAAAGAAGAAAGCTATGCCATACTTATTTAATTCTTTAGTAATCTCAATAAATAATAATATTAATATCTAATTTCTGATCTCAAATTTCTATATTCTCTTTTATGCTTCCTGACATTTCACAGGCCTCTTGATTTGTCTGTTACAATGTATAAAGACTTAAAATAAGGAAGAAAGAAATAGAGAGAAAGGGTGAGAAAGGGAGGGAGAAATGAAGGAAGGATGGAGGAATGTAGAAAAAACTATCCTTTTTGTGACTTATGTATAGGACAGATTTGGAAAGCCATTTCCCACTCAGAAAAAGCAAATGAAAGAGGAAAACCCACAGGTTTAATAGAGTGGTTAAATTTGAAAACATATAAAATCTTGGAAGAAATTAAAAATGACCGCTGGACATACATTATATGGTGGGACATTTTGCCTTGGCCATGGAGATCACTGTCTGAACATGAACTGAATCAGTTACACTTTTAAAACATTAAATTCAGCAAAGGGATAATAAGTGAAACATAGCTCAAAAAGAAAAATAAATATTACCTAAGAATGAAAAAAATCTAAGTAATATTACCTTAAGTAAAAATATAAAAGCCTGAAAGCAATATTACTTTACTTTGTATTTATTCTTTTTGTTTTAGAAATTGCAACACTGATCATGCTGTCCAATCTTTGGAAACTAGGAAAAATTAGATTAATAAATCTTGAAAACAATTACAGTATTACGGGTAGTGTAAATGGCCTGTCCCAAAAAGGCCATTTAAGTAACTTCCCTAATTATTAAGATCTTATTTTTTTAAGTTTATTTATTTTGAGAGAGAGAGAGAGAAGCAAACGGGCAGAGAGAGAGAAAGACTTCCAAGCAGGTTCTGTGCTGTCAGCACAGAGCCCTTTGGGGGCTTGTCCCATGAACCCTGAATCCCATGAATCCCATGACCTGAGCTGAAATCAATAGTTGGATGCATAACTGACTGAGCCACCCAGGAGCCCCAAAATGGACAGTAGACACAAAGGTCTATACTCAAATAAGAAACCCACCCCAACTTTTTTTTCCAAATAACTTAGTGGCATTTACTTATACTTTTTAAAAATATGATTATGAGTCCACACGAATCTGCTAATTAGTGCCCATACTTGGAATGAAGCATAGTCCTGAAGCCCAATCTCAGCACCGTCACTGCTCTTCTCACTCTATTGCTCTGACCCTTGGGATGTGTAAGTTTCCCTGAAGAGCAGCCATTTGAGTTGCCTAACATCTAAAATACACTTTAAAAAATCCTGTTTGGGATGACATGATACTCTACATCGAAAACCCGACAGACTCCACCAGAAGCCTACTAGAACTGATCCAAGAATTCAACCACGTTGCAGGGTACAAAATCAACGTACAGAAATCGGTTGCATTTTTATACACCAACAATGAAGCAACAGAAAGAGAAATCAAGAAACTGATCCCATTCACAATTGCACAAAAAACCATAAAATACCTCGGAATAAACCTAACCAAGGATACAAGAGATCTGTATGATGAAAACTATAGAAAACTTATGAAGGAAATTGAAGAAGACACAAAGAAATGGAAAAACATTCCATGCTCATGGATAGGAAGAATAAATATAGTTAAGATGTCATTACTACCTAAAGCACTCTACACATTCAATGCAATTCCAATCAAAATTGCACCAGCATACTTCTCAAAACTAGAACAAACTATCCAAAAATTTGTATGGAACCACAAAAGACCCCGAATAGCCAAAGTAATACTGAAAAATAAAACCAAAACGGGAGGTATCACCATCCCAGACTTCAGCCTCTACTACAAAGCTGTCATCCTCAAGACAGTATGGTATTGGCACAAAAACAGACACATAGACCAATGGAACAGAATTGAGAACTCAGAAGTGGACCCAAAAGTATACAGCCAACTGATCTTTGACAAAGCAGGAAAGAATATCCAATGGAAAAAAGACAGCCTTTTTAACAGATGGTGTTGGGAGAACTGGACAGCAACATGCAGAAGAATGAAACTAGATCATTTTCTCACACCATGCACAAAAATCAACTCAAAATGGATAAAGGACCTGAACGTGAGACAGGAAACTATCAACACCCTAGAGGAGAAAGCAGGAAACAACCTCCTTGACCTCCACCGCAGCAACTTCTTACTTGACACATCCCCAAAAGCAAGGGAATCAAGAGCAAAAATAAACTGTTGGGACCTCATCAAGATTAAAAGCTTCTGCACAGCCAAGGAAACAACCCAGAAAATTAATAGGCAACCAACGGAATGGGAAAAGATAGTTGCAAATGACATATCAGATAAAGGGTTAATATCCAGAATCTATAAGGAACTCACCAAACTACACGCCCGAAAAACAAACAACCCAGTGAAGAAATGGGCAGAAGACATGAACAGACACTTCTCCAAAGAGGACATCCAGATGGCCAACAGACACATGAAACGATGCTCAGCATCCCTCCTCATCAGGGAAATACAAATCAAAACCACACTGAGATACCACCTCACGCCAGTCAGAGTGGCTAAAATGAGCAAATCAGAGAACTCTAGATGCTGGCGAGGATGTGGAGAAACGGGCACCCTCCTACACTGTTGGTGGGAATGTAAACTGGTACAGCCCCTCTGGAAAACAGTGTGGAGGTTCCTCAGGAAACTAACAATAGAACTCCCTTATGACCCAGCAATAGCACTGCTAGGAATTTACCCAAGGGATACAGAAATGCTGAGGCATAGGAGCACATGTACCCCAATGTTCATAGCAGCACTCTCCACAATAGCTAAAACATGGAAAGAGCCTAAGTGTCCATCAACAGATGAATGGATCAAGAAGATGTGGTTTATCTATACCATGGAATACTACATGGCAATGAGAAACAATGAAATCTGGCCATGTGTAGCAACATGGATGGACCTTGAGGGTGTTATGCTGAGCGAAATAAGTCAGGCAGAGAAGGACAAATATCATATGTTTGCACGTATAGGAGGATTAGGAGGAACTTGACGGAGGAACAAGGGGGAGAAGAAGGGCGGAAATGGTGGGGGAAAGGGAGAGAGGCAAACCATGAGAGACTCTTGAATGCTGACAAAAACTGAGGACTGATGGATGTGGGGGGGAGGAGGGATGGGCATGGAGGAGGGCACTTGTGGGGATGAGCACTGGGTGTTATGTGGAAACTAATTTGACAATAAACTATTTGTAAAAAAATAAAAAATAAAAAAAATAAAAATAAATAAATAAAAAATCCTGTTTGGGGCTAAATTGTGTCTCCTCAAAGTTCATATGTTGACTTAAGGCATAACATGTAGTACCTCAGAAGGTAACTATATTTGAAGTTAAGGTCTTTAAAGACACGATTAAAGTACAATGACGTTGTGTTTTGCTTTGTTTTACAGTGAGCCTTAATCCAGTATGACTGGTATCTGTATAAGAAAGCAGCAATCTGGGCATGCGCAAAGAGAAACGACACCAGTGCGCACTGGAATGATCATGTGAAGCCACAGCATGAAGGTGGCCATGTGCAAGCCAAGAAGGGAAGCCCCAGAAGAAACCAACTCTACCAATCCCTTGATCTTGGACCTCCAACCTGCAGAACCGTGAAAAATGAAATCTTTGTTTTTTAAGGCCCACAGGCTGTGGTATTTTATTGTGGAAGCTTGAGCAGGCTAATATAGATCCCAAGACTTCTGTCCTAATAGTTATTAAGTATTGTAGAGAAAATGTACAATTTTATCTCACTTGCCGGGAAGGACTGGTGTGAAAACTTTTCTGAGATACCGATTATTAAAAACTTAGGGAACATTTATGAGATGATTATTTAAAAATTAGGGATTAATATCACATTAATAGCTATGAACACGTATTTTCTAAATGTTCACATTTTAATTGATCCATTATATAGTTTTCAAATTAAGAGAGTACAGTAGATTAGAACACTGTTTAAAGATATCATTGTTCTTCTCACCTTCCTGGAAGTGTGTTTCCCTGTCTTGTTATGTTGGTTTGGCCACATGGCTTGCTTGAATTATCCAGGGGATACTAACAAATGTGGTTCAATTTAAGGTTCAAACTATGTTTGTCAGTGGGGCCGTTGTGACTCTCCTGGCCCTGGGAAAAGTTAGCCCTTCAACTTGGGACTCAGAATGTCCTCCGATAGAGCAGACCTGAGACTAACACAGATGTAGGAGCCAAGGCCAGTTGCCCCCCAGCATAAACCAGGACTCCCAGGTAAGTCTAGCCAAGATGACCTGATCCACACGTGAACTGCAGATGTATGAAAAAGAACAAATGACAGCTGTTATAAGTCACTTGGTTTGGCGGTGTTCTGCCATCCAGCATTAGTGAGCCATAATTGATGTGGAAAGCATGATTACAATCAATAAAACAAAGCAAAGTGATTACAGTGTAGGCAGAACTTTTCAATAATTTTCAGTAGAATATTTAGGAAATCTGTATTCATATTGAAAATGTAAAATATTATTGCTTATTTTCAATACCAGAAATAGAAGCTAATGCTAAAACTCTACCATTTCTTAGCACTTATTATGTTCTAGGCACAAGGATAATCTCTGATCATTTTATTTCATCTCAATAATGACCCCAAGGTTAAGTATAATGATTACCATATTTTACATATATTAGTGATTTTCACAGGATCATACAGCTAGTATGTTGTGGAGTTGGAATTTAAATCCAGACAATCAGCTTCTAGTGTTTCTAGGGCTCTTTTTTGTTGTTGTTTGTTTGTTTTTAAGCTGTAGTAAAACAAAACCTCAAACAATTGATTTAAGATGTAGAATTGTTCTTCTGTATTGAAATTTTTAGTAAAAGTTTAAAGATGTATGCAATTTGAAGAGAAATCAGAGTATACCGGGCTCTTAATTTTTATAGCATATCCAGGTATCATAAATTCTATATTTGATGATTTTATAAATTTAATTGTCACTCTAATATATAGTATTATGTATATGAAGATGTCTTCTACAGGGACGCCTGGGTGGCTCAGATGGTTGAGCATCCGATTCTTGATTTTAGCTCAGGTCATGATCCCAGGGTTGTGGGATCAGGCCTTATGTGGGCTCAGCATCGATCCTGCTTTATATTCTCTCCCTCTCTCCTTTTGCCCCTCTTCCCCACTCATGCTCTCTCATTCTCTAAAACAATGACAACAACAAACAAAGATGTCTTCTGCATACTATATAAAGATTATGCTTTCATTACATATCCTACCTTATATGAAGAATCTTACCTGTTTAAAAAAACTCTTTTCTTCTATGCCTAAGTCTATTATATATAAATATGCATATTAATTTATGCCTAAATAAGTGTGTGTGTGTGTGTGTGTAGATAGAAAGATAAACAGATAGATGTAGATTCTTAGATTCTTATCATTAAACATGGTTTCTTTCACTTTGACATAATAGGAGACAAAAGTGATGGGGAATTGCCAGGCTAAAAAGCTACAAGAAAGCCAGTTGACCTAGCAGAGCTTTGTTTTAATGCTGATATCAAGCTGATGGAAATTGAGTAAAAATATCACTTCTCTTAAGCCTTCCCCATAACTCATAGGTAGGTGATCTATTCAAGAGTTATTATGGGACAAAGAAAGACGTGAGGCATGCATGTTAATGAAAATTATCACAGCACTGAAGTCACTTTAAGAAAAAAATGGGTGATTAAAGAACTTTTATAACATTTGAGACAGTCTTTGCAACTAGGTCTAAGAGAATCTAGAATCCTCTCAGGTCATTAGAAAGCATTCTGGGACACTCTGAAATATAATGGTCCTTTTGGACTAGCCGTCTATAAATTCTCCCCACTACCCATTCTTATCCCCTGTCACCTCCAAATTTCCAGGTACATGTAAACAAAATACAGTTTCTAGTGAATTGGCAGAATGTACCAAGGCATACACAGAGATTTTAAAACAGGAACATGAGGAAGAAGTTCTCATACAGAATGCTAACCAAACATTAGCCAATTACAAAGCATCCCTGAAATTAAAGTTGATGCTAAAAGCACCCAAATCAAATTAGTTTATCCTAACAGATCAGACTTGTACATTCAAAGTGAAAGAACTTCGTTTATTTTTATTGATCAGTAGAGTTCACCAGAATCTGAAATCAAATATTGGCTCAGCCTGAATATAAAGGCACTAGCTAATGAATGATTCGAATGTTTCTCATTTCTATCATTTAACTTGCATTACACACATTCATGTTATTCTCTATGATATTGCTCAAAAGGATATAATTTTTTCACAGTTGTATTTTTCCAGCCATGCAACATCATGGCCTCTCAGTAGCTATTGATTTACAGAAATATTTGGATAAACTATATGGTTTTAGGCTATTTCCACACCTCCTTACAAAATATGGTCTAGCATCTCTTTGAATTAAATCATTTTAGCCATGGTTCTTTGAGTTCTAGTTAGAGGCATTCCATACAAATACTAAACCTCATCATTTATTTTAACACTGGTCAGCTGGCTGTTTTCCCAGATTATTTAGAATTCTTAAAGTATTAAATCTAGGACTATCGATTTTAAATTTCTATAGATCAGTTGTCTTTTCAACTCTGTGATTCTAAAACTGTCAATACACAGAGTATATTAGTAAGGAACCGCTAAGGCTAAAAATAATATGCAACATTAAATAGGATTAATTGATATAAAAATTGGCAAGGTTTTATATTAGCTTATAATGGAGTAAATATCAAATGCTTTATATGATATTTTAATTGTGCAGTTATTATCACGTTATTGAACAATCTACCTTTTTACTTTCTCATTTTACTCTTTTGAAGTAATTATATATTAAACTACTCAACACTATGGCATTTTGGATTATGTAAAAGAAAAAAGAAACCACATTCATCCTTACGCCATATGTAAAGGAACTAAGATACTACTCAGATACTTGGAATTTCTCCAAAATGTACAGCTCTTCATTAGAGTCAGAAATAGTTAAAACATATCTAAAAGGTGCATTCTCTGCTGATCATTGAAAACTCCCTTAGGCTGGCAGAAACTGCTTCTGTGGATCTTGAGTCAGTAGCTGCAGGTGTACGTCAGAGTTCAACAGCCATTCTTCCCTTATTTTCAGGTAAACTCTAGCACATTTGTGCATATTCATAGGCTGTAATGCATTTCTCATTCGCTTACCATTTTTGGTCTCTGAGATTTTTTTTAGTATATAAAAGGAACAGCATGACTCCATCTTAAAAATTGAAATATTCACTGATCTATGGTTATTCCTGTAATATCACAAGTGTTGGTGAATAATTCAAATTAAATAGTTTCCTATATATTCCATTCTAAAAGGAACTTCATTTACTTTCTTTCAATGGTTTCCTCCTGTGCTGTTCTCACCCTGCATTATTCATATGCAACCTCACAAATTGCTTTGAGTTCGAGCAGTGCTGATATAAATCATAAGGCTATTTTCTCTGGAGGACTTCAGCCTTAAGCTCTACAACTTGTTTTAAAATGTAAACTGTGTTCAATTAAGGTGATTTGTTTGCCTCAAAAAAATTAACTATCTTATATTGCCATTTGCAAGGAGAGACGACTGAAGTTACATTCCTGGGTTTCAATAATTTTAGAAGTAATTTACTTTCTCTCTCTGATTGTATCCTTCCTTGCATCTAGTTTATCCTGTCCATTTATTTGTAGCTAGGTCATATTCTTCAGGATATAAATATATCTATCAAAGTTTCTTTTCCCAACTGTTTCGCATTTTGACTTTTGACTAGTTGCTCTGCAAACAAACTAAAATAATGTGTTCTTCTCTGCCATCAGGTCCTTCACTGAAGGAGAAAAACAGAGAGAGGGGAAAAAATAGAAATGAAAGCAAACTGAGAAATTAGACTCAGGGTGGAGTACTGCTATCAAAGTAGTATTTTAAGAGTGACATCACTGAAAATGATAGAATAGGAAATCCTATCCATCTTTCCCCAAAGGTGAAAGGGAACGCATGAAGTGGGAGATAATATTTGCAAATCATATATCTAATAAGGTGTTAATATTCAAAATATGTAAGGAACCTATACAACTTAATTGCAAGCAAACCAATATGATTAAAAAATGGGGAGAGGACCTGAATATACATTTTTTCCAAAAAAGACATACAAATGGCCAACAGACATATGAAAAAGTATTCAACATTACTTAATCCCCAGGGAAATGTAAGTCAAAAACATAATGAGGTACCATCTCACACCTGTTAGAATGGTTCTCATCCAACAGACAAAAGAAATGGAGAGAAGGGAATCCTTGAGCACCCTTGGTAGGGATAAAAATTGGTGTAGCCACCATGGAAATCAGAACTGGGATTCCTCAAAAATTTAAAAATCAGTAGCTGCATTTCTCATGCAAATTGGTAGAACTAGAAAAAGCAATATGGACCTTATTCTCATTGAAATGTGTTTGAGTCTCCATTCATCTGGCACCGTTCTCAATGACCAGTGCAAAACATTTGTTTCACCTAATTTGAAGCATTGCCAGGACTGGGATGAATTCCCTAGTGGTTTTTGCCAGGAGCATTTAAATGAACACATATTGGTTACTGCAGTCTAGGGCAAAGAATAACACTGAGAATAAGCTTGGATTACACTTAAGACTCAATCTTAACTAATGGGCCAAAGGAGATCAGAAAATTCATTCAGATAAATAAAAACAAAAATACTATACACCAAAACTTTTGAGATGCAAGAAAGTGTTCATTTGGGGATGTAAAGCTATAAATATTTATACTGGGAAGAAATAGAAAAGGATTTCAAATCAATAACCTAATTGTACATTTTAGGGAACTAAAAAAGAAAGGCAAGGTAAATCCAAAGCTAGCAGAAGAATGAAGACTAACCCCTACCTCATATCACATACAAAAATTATTTTAAAATGAATTCAAGAATAACTGTGAGAGCTATAACTATAAAATGTTTAGAGGAAAATAGAAGTATGTCTTCATGATCTAGAACTTAGTAAAATGTTCTTATATGAGACCAAAGGCACAAGCAGAAAAAGAGAAAAAAAAAACCAGACAATGAAACTATTATTGAAAACAAAATTGCTCTTCAAATAACACTAAGGAAAGTGAAAAGACATCCCAAAGAATGGGAGAAAATGTTATCAAATCATAAATCTATTAAAGGTCTAATATCCAAAATATATAAAGAAGTCTTACAACTCAATAACAAAAACAAATGCTTAATGTGGATAACTGACTTGAATAGACAGTACCCCAAAGATCTACAAATTGCCAATAAGCACATGAAAGAGGTTCACATCTTAGTCATTAAAGAAAAGCAAATCAAAACCTCAATGAGATACCATTTAACAATGGCCAAGATGGATATAATTTTTTTTAAAGGAACATAAACTTTGGTCAGGATGTGGAGAAACTGTAACTTCTGTATATTGCTTTTGAGTATGTAAAATAGTATAGCCACTGTGGACAACAGTTTAGCATTTTTTTTTCTTAAGTTAAACATAGAATTACCATATGACCCAATAATTCCACTTCTAAGTTTACATTCAAGGAATTGAAAACAAATATTAACATACTTACACAAAAATGTTTAGAATAGCACTCTTTGCAATAGTCAAAAAGTGGAAACAACCCAAATATGGACAGATGAATGGGTGGACAAAACGTTGTAGATCCATACAATTGAATGTTATTCAGTCATATAATAGAATGAAGTAGATACATGCTGCAATGTCAATGAACTTTGAAAACATTAAAATTGGTGAAAGAAATCAAACCTAAAATTTCACATATTATATAGTTTCATTTACATTAAATATTCTGAGTGGGTAAATTGATAGAGATAGAAAACTGATTAGAAATTGCCAATGGCTGGGAGGGGTGCAGGGGATAGGGAGAGGAAGGAGGAAGAGTAAGTCTGCTTAATTGGTATACGGTGTCTTTGCATGGTGAGAAAAATATCCTGGAACTACATAAAGGTGGTGGCTGCAAACATTGAGAATGTACCCAACAACTCTGAATCATGTACTTTAAAATGGTTAATGGTTGGGGTGACCGGGTGGCTCAGTTGGTTAAGTGTCTGACTCTTGGTTTCTGCTCAAGTCATGATCTCAAGGTTTTGTGAGTTCCAGCCCCATGTTGGGCTCTGCACGGACAGTGTGGAGCCTGCTTGGGATTTTCTCATTCTCCTTCTCTCTCTATCTCTCCCCCAGTCATGCTGTCTCTGTCTCTCTCAAAATAAATGAATAAACTTATTTTTAAAATGTTTAATGGTTAATTTTATATTGTATTAATTTTATTCAATAAAAGGCAAATAAATAAAAGCAACATTTTATCAATAGCAAATTAAAGACTGGTCTAGGAAGGTCCAGAAATAGTTTGGTTGAGTTCAAATTGTGACTTGGCTGAGGAAATTTGAACAATCACTTTTTACTGATTTATTATGTAAGGGTAGAGGCAGAAAAAGATGATAAAATTAGACATGAAGAGAAGGCTCATTGTTCCACTGAGAACTTAATGGACAATGCTTAAGATATGTTGACTTGGATTCTGGAAAAAATAAAATTAAATAAAATTAAATATTGGTCTAAACTCACACACACACAGGCACACACACACACAAATCCAATAGTCTTACACATTTGTTTGATGGAGTCAGTGGTATACTAGCGTCAGCTTAAGAGGGTGAATTGTTATATTTTTTTAATGCAATTTGAAAGGTGGTATTTATAACACAATCATTAAAAATCCAATCCTGTAAGCTTATAGTTAAATAAATTATACTAAAATATTAAATACTCAACTCCTCACTTTTGAATTTTAATGTATTTTATTACTATCTATGTTCTCAAGGTTATACCTATTGTACAAGAATGGTTTAAATGATGTATGATGCTGTGTTACTCCTTTTGTTTTCCTAGTTTTGCACGAAGGATGTCTCTTTGGCCATGGCAGAAGTATTTAAACCATGGAAATAAGCAAATGTTATATATATTTAAATTCATTATAATGTTTTGTTGATTGTTCAGACTAAGAAATGATGAAATATATTAATGATGTAAGCTAAACTTAAAAATATATTCTTTAGGGGCACCTGGGTGGCCCAGTTGGTCAAGCGTCTGAGTTTGGCTAAGGTCATGATCTCATGGTTTGGTTTGTGAGTTTGAGCCCTGCATCTCATTGAGCTCTCTACTAGTCAGCACAGAGCCCCCTTCAGATTCTCAGTCTCCTTCTCTCTACCCCTCCCCCACATACTCTCCCTCTTTCTCTCTCTCTCTCAAATATAAATAAAAACATAAAAAGTATGTTGTTTGCATTTACTACTTTGTGAGTAAAAAAAAAAAAAAAAAAAAGAAAGAAAGAAAAGAAAGGAAAAAGAAAAGAAAAACACCGCTGACACACCCAAGAAGTATAATCCTAGTATTCAACAACAGTCATCCAATTAAACTAAGCCTTCACTACAGTGGCAAATGAGGGATGTTCCAAGATATGCTTTGTTGATTTACTCTTGTCAGTTTTGCTCATGTAAACACAAATATCAACATTCATATCAGAAATAAACTTATTTATCAAATGCAACCACAGGCCAGCTGTGTATAGAAGAATATGGCAAAGAATCAACAAAAACATTCTATGATACATTTTTAAAATTTGTTAAATGTTTATTTATTTATGAAAAACAGAGAGATTGAGTACATACAGGGGAGGGGCAGACAGAGAGGGAGACACAGAATCTGAAGCAAGCTCCAGGTTCTGAGCTGTCAGCACAGAGCCCTCAGGCACCACTAGATTACGGCCTGAGCGGAAGTCCAATGCTTAACTGACTGAGCCACCCAGGTGGTCCTCTATGATACTTTCCTAAGTGTATCCATTGGCTAATATGGAATTTACAAGGAAGAGTGTTACATATTTTAGTTTTATTTGTAAACTTAGTTTCACATAGTCTTGATATTGGTAAAATTTATATACACTGTTTTCCCTCGAGGAGCCACTTGTGAAGCATTTGCCAGCAAAACACTTTCTTAAATTTGGAATGCTCTAACTTTCATCTTAGAATTAGTTCCTGTGGGGAGTTAAGAGCTGAGAACTCTCAGTGTTCCCTGGAGGTTTCCTCTGTTAAATTAGAAACTACAACTTTCCTTATGTGGGAATCCTTAGGAACCTTCTCACTTGAGTTTGCTTCTGTACCTAACACTTGACACAATCCGCTGACCCAGGAGACTACACTTCATAGAGAACTCATAGTATGTAATTTGAGGGCAAAATGGCTACATGCATTTTCTGGAATTCTTTTGCACATGAGATTTATGTATTTTCCACCATTTAATTACTCAAGCATTTATATCAGTTTGGACTCATGGATATTTATTTTAAAGTTTACCTTAGAATTTACTACTACTCTATTCACTTTATTGCTCGAATTGATCCAGCTTTGACACTGGGGCTCTTTCAGGTGCCTTTTGTTCCCCTTTGATGGACCCACATCAACAGAGTGGGGGTTTTGTTGCTGTTGGGTATTATCTTGCTTTGTGGCAGTCTAAGATACTCCAGACTCATCATGTGTATTTTTACTTTTGTCCTGAAACCAGTCATTTTCCCAAAGCATCCTGCTGCCTCTCATTGGAGAATGTTATCAGAAATGAA
Organism: Hyaena hyaena; assembly: GCF_003009895.1. Taxonomy (NCBI): domain Eukaryota; kingdom Metazoa; phylum Chordata; class Mammalia; order Carnivora; family Hyaenidae; genus Hyaena; species Hyaena hyaena. Next base: position 327,011 of record NW_024081787.1, on the reverse strand, counting down.
GTGCTGGCCTCTAGGCATGTTTGTTGCTACTGCAGTGTGGTGGCTTCCAGCCCCTCTCAGGTGACAGAACAAGGGGGTACATGTGCAGGTACTGCCTGTGTACCTGCACACATGTGTAAACATTTCCGTACACAACCATCTATATGTATACTAGATTACACATGGTTTCCTTTTGATACCTCCAACTCTATTTCATCATTCTAGCCTCTTCTCATTTCTTATCTGTAAACTCCACAGCCAACAATGAGAAACCTGGCTCCCACCATCTGCCACTCCTGTATACTCGTTCTATTTCAGTACACACATGTCCAGTACATGTGAATCGCAGTATCAGAACCCAATAGATCATGGGTAAAGCTTTATCAACTAGATAAAAAACTTCACTCATTTCTAAAGTTATCTAGTGTGGCGCCTTCTTCCCAACCTCTTCAGTGTGGCTCAACATTTAAAACAGACTGTTGTCACCTTCGTCATGCCATACAGGGATACCCCCAAATCCTAATATTATATTTTTAAAATTCACATACATTAAGGTTCACTCTTTATGCTCTAAAATTCTATAAGTTTTAATAGAGTGTCACTTATTGACTATTACAGTATAATTAAGAATAATTTTATTACTCTAAAATTTCCGTGCTTCATATATTTAACCCTTACCTATTTCCACTGTCAACCACTAATCTGTTCATCATCTCTGTAGTTCTGCCATTATCAAAATGTTCATATTAATGGGATCAAACAGTATATAGTCATTTCAGATTGGTTTATATTTATAAATATACATTTAAGATGTGTCTATGTCTCTAATAGCTTAATAGCTCATTTGTATTTATTAAGGAATAATATTCCATCATATAGAAATACCACAGATGTTTTTATCCATCTACTTATTGAAGGGTTTATTCGTTGCTCCAGTTTGGGGTAACTATGAATAAAGCTGAAAATTACATTCATGTGAAGATTTTCATGTGTACATACATTTTTTAAGGGTTAAATATACAGGAGAGCAATTACTTAATTACTTAATTAGTTTTGTAAGAAACTGCTAATGTCTTTCAAAATGGCTTTACTATTTAGAATTACCACAATCAATGAATGGATTTCTGTCACTCTGAATTCTTACCAGAAATTGGTATTATCAGTTTGTTCAATATTAGCCATTTTATTACTAAGTTACATTGTTTAAATTTGCGAGTCTCTGGGCGCCTGGGTGGCTTAGTCGGTTAAGTGTCAGACTTTCACTTAGGTCATGATCACGTGGTTCGTGGGTTCGAGCCCTGCGTCGTGCTCTGTCCTGACTGCCAGCTCAGAGCCTGGAGCCTATTTCAGAGTCTGTGTCTCCCTCTCTCTCTGACCCTCCCCTGTTCATGCTGTCTCCCTCTCTTTCCTAGAAATAAATTTTTAAAAAAATCTAATTATCTTATAAAAAAATTGCGAGTCTCTAATTATAAATAATATTGGGTATATTTTTATATGCTTATTTTCTATTTGTATATCTTCTTTGGTAATATGGTCAGATTTTTTACCCATTTTTCTAATTGTGCTGTCTTGCATCATTGTATAATAAGAATTCTTTATGTATTTTGGATAGAAGTATTAACTGTGTGCTTTTTAAATATTTTCTCCCATTCTATGGCTTAACTTTTGTTTCTCTAAACCATGGCTTTCACATAGAAGTTTTAAATTTTAATAAGTACAACATATTTCGAAGTACAAAATTTTAATGAGTACAACATTTAATAAGTACATCATTTTTGGATAATAATAAAATTATTCTGAACAACATTTTTGGATAGTTGCATCTAAAAGTACATAGCAAAAATGCAAGATTACCTACAGACGAACAAAGATAAGTATTATAGTATATTTCTCATCAGAAATTATACAGGCAAGAAGAAAGTAGAGTGAAATATTAAAAGTGCTGAAAAGCACTATTTACCTAGAATCTTACTTACAATGGGATTTTTCTTTAACACTGAAGGAGAAACACTTTCTCAGAGAAATAAAAGCTGAATTGCATTTACCCAGTAGATGTTCCCTGCAGTCAGTGATAAAAGATGTTTTAAAGAAGCAAGTTATATAAATCAGAAACTTTATTTACATTAAGAAAGGAATAATATTACAGAAGAAGTAAAAGTAAATGAAATGAAAGTAAAATAAAGTCTATTTTGCCTGTTGGTAATTGACCTAAAATACAAAGGTTTATTTAAGGTAATAATAATAACAATGTGTTAGGTTATTATAGCATATGGACAAGTGAGATTCTCATCATGGATGGGAGGGAGGAATTAGGAATGCTTTGTTTGAAGTTACCTTCACTCAAGTGAAGCAGTACAGTGCTTTTGAAGGTAAATTTAGATTACTTAAAAAATATATTTTAAACTCCAGAGCAACTATTAACATGTTTTAAAAGAATAATTTATATCAAAGAATGGAGAAAATTAAACATAATATGTTCTCAATAGGCTGGCTTATGCACCACCCCCAAAATTTATATGTTGAACTATACACCCCAGTAACTCAAAATGTGGCTGCATTTGGAGAAAGGACCTTTAAAGAGATGAGTAAGTTAAAATGACACTGTTAGGATGGGCCCGCTTCCAATCTGAATGGTGCCCTTATAAGAAAAAAGAATTTGGACACAGAAAAAGACACCAGGGATGCATGTGCACAGAAGACATGAGAACACAGCAAAAAAAAAAAAAAAGAAAAAAAAAAGTGGTTTTAAAAAGGAGAGATGCTTTCTACTAAACCAACCCTACCTAGATCTTGATCTTGATATTTCTACCCTCCAGAACTGTGAGAAAATAAATCTGTTGCTTAAGCCACCCCGTTTGTGGTATTTTATTATGGTATCTCAAGCAAGTTAGTACAACACTCAAGTAAAACTAGGGAAGAGAGAGAAACAAGAATAAAATGGCCTACATATACCAAATAAAGATAGACTGTCACAGTGGATTAAAAAATTAAGAGACTTAACTGCATGTTGTCTAGAAACAATCACTTTAATTATCGAGATGCAGATAGAATTATAAAGATTAAAAAAGGTATATCATGTTAACATTAATCAAAAATGACTTAGAGTAAATTATAGTTGTTTCAAGCAAAGCAGACTTCAGAAAAGGGAAAATTTTCAGGAATAAAGGCAGGTATTACAAAATCAATCCTCCAAGCATAACAATCCTAAAAGTGTATGCACCTAACAACAGTGTCCAAATCTCTGAGGTGAAACTGATAGAACTTCAAGGAGAAATATATTAATCCATTATTATAAATGAGACTTCAATCCCCTTCTTTCAGTAATTGATAGATCAAGTAGGAAGAATATCAATAAGGATAAAGTTGACCTGAACATCACTATCAATCACCATGACCTATTTATTCTACATTTCTTCCCAAAGTTTGGACTTCCTTTTTAAAATACACATTTTAATGTATCGGAAGACTTATGTACCCTCATTTCATTAATATATTACTTATTTGCACTTCCAGATTGTCTATTAAGCTTATGAGATGATTTATAATTTCTTCTGAAATCATTCTTTACAGAGCACCTTGATGTCCTGTTCTAATTTCATTTTATTGCTTTCTACCTCTTGTATTTTTAATTTTACTATTCCTTGTTTATTTCACAAGAAGGTATATCTTATTAATTTAGGTTTGAAATAATACATAGAAAATATATTGTAGTAAAACTTGCAAGTCAGAAATTTTCTAATTTTTAAGGTTTGATTGGCTATACATTCTGGGTTCAAAATCACTCAGCAGAACTTGACAAAAATTGTTTTATGAGAACAAACTGAGGGCTGAGGGGGGGTGGGAGAGAAGGGAAGGGGGATGATGGACATGGAGGAGGGCACTTGTTGGGATGAGCACTGGGTGTTATATGTAAACCAACTTGAAAATAAACTATTAAAAATTGTTTTATGGTCTTCTAGCATCTAGTGTTGATAGGATCTGAGTCATATTAGCTTCCCTTTTATGTCTATTAATTTTTACAATTTTTTGACTAACATTAAGTGCTTAGTTCCATATGAGTTTTTACAACACTCATTGCTTAGTGTTTCACAGAACCTTTTGAATCAGAGCGAAGACTTTATTTCAGTCAGGAGATTTTTTTTTTATTATTGATTTGACTTGAACCTACTTACCATGAGCTTGATTCAGTCCTCTTTGAACTCCTATTACATGTATATTGGACTTTGTCCATCCTATCTTTACATGTATTAAAAGATAAAAGTTTGGAATGTTTGTTTTCCTCTATAGTTGTGCAGTTCTAGATATCTTTCCTGCATGTGGATACTCTAAAAAACAGCAGAACATGTCAACCTGCAGTTTTCTCTCTCAAGAAGCTGTGGGACACTGAGTCAGGGTTCGCTATCATAGTTGTGAAGGTAATTATTAATTCCTGCATGAAGCTTAATATTCAATTTTCTCGCCTCCTCTTCCTTAACTTCCCATTTCTCTCTTTCCATTTCCGTCCTCTTTCCACATTTTTTCTTAATATTTTCCTTGTTGTCACCATTATCATTTATGAGAGCTATTAAACAAGTATTCTAGTGCCCACCTTGAATCAGAGGTCCTCACCATTTTATTTTGAGCAGTCATTTGGGGCCCCTTATTAGAGAATTTTAATATTCTTTATATCTTTTAATTTCTACTTCACATTTTTGTTGAAGTTCTCTTGGGCCAATCCTTTATATCCTAAGAATGAATCAATACTTTCTACTAGAGTGTCTATGCACATGATCGATTATGACAATCTAAAACCAGCAATTGTCAGGGTGCCTGGTGGCTCAGTTGATTAAGCATCAAACTTTGGCTCAGGTCATGATCTTGTGGTCCATGACTTCGAGCCCCATGGCAGGCTCTGAGCTGTCAGTTCAAAGCCTGGAGCCTGCTTCAAATTCTGTCTCCTTTTCTGTTTACCCCTCCCCGATTTGCACTCTGTCTCTCTCTCTCTCTCAAAAATAAATAAACATTAAAAAGATTTAAAACCAGCAATTGTGCTGTGCACATCATGGAAGGTCTCATAATGTTAGTACTATAATTAATATGCCAACTGTATATTTTAGGGTAGTGGTTGTTTTTGCCAATTATGGTTATATGTCTTGCTTTTGATGATATTCACTGGGACCAACCTTTATGATCTCTATGTTCTACCCTAAAAATCAACTTATATTTTATCTGATGTAATTCATAAAAAATTTCAGGCAATAGTATTTTTTATTTTTCAGAAGGCAAGTAAGAAAACTGGTCTACCAAACATGAATCCAAAATTCATGTCCTACCAATTACAGTACTCTACTACCCCTTCATATCTGAGTCATTACAATGAAGTCAAAATACATTTATGACCACTGGTGGAAAGGGTTAACTAGTCAACCTCAGTAAAATATTGGTTGTTTTTAATCCTTTTTAAAAAGACTAAATGAAGAAATCATGTATTTTTTTCACCCCAGGTTTTACTATCCTTCCTTCTAAATGGTGGATAAAAGTAGGGTTGAATAAAATAATTAAATTAGAAGGTCAAACAAGATCATGCATTGTGAGTTCCACCAGTTTTTAACACCACGTTTTGAGTGAAACAATGGTTGAGTGAAACAATGGTTGAATGAATGAGTTAATAAATTAGGGGTAAATATCAATTATACAATTGCAGGAAATGCCAGCAGTCCTGTGTCTTCAGAAGGATAGAGAAGTTAAAACAATTTGCTTGTATAAATAAATAACCATCATTATAACATCCTAACAATGAAAAACAATTACCTCAAATTAAGGGTATGTAAGTTATATCCATAATGCTGTGAGACTATGAAAGGAAATTTTATGATTGCAATAGCACTTGCCTAAATGATATAAAAATGTTATATTTCATCACACCTGGATCTAACCAACTGAATCTGAAAAAGGGACTAAACTCTGAGTTAACTCAGTACATCACACTGTTACTAGACATCTCTGGAGACATTTTCCTGACCAATAAATAATGGAATTTGTTTTAATCAAATGAATACATACCTGTGCACCCATTTTATCCTATCTTAATGTGAGTTTCCAATCCACAATTAGCATCACAACCTTGACTATTGTGTCCTTTTCTAGGACTAAAAAAAACACAACAAACCCCTGCTTTTTCCTATCAATAAACTCTCAAAGAATTGCTTCACTAGAGATAAGTTATTAAACTTTGTATTTTTTACTTATGCTTTCTTTTTATTTTTTGACATCAGAAGTAATAGCAATAATTGAGTGTGTCTAACTCACTTGATATAAGCCACAGTTTTAAGTCCACTGCTCCATTTGTTTTTAAAGACTTTATGTAGTAAGTCAAGTTATTTTATTTTGAGAGAGAGAGAGAGAGAGACAGCATGAGCTGGGGAGATGGACAGAGGGAGACAGAGAGAGAGAAAGAGAGAATCCTAAACAGGCTCCATGCTCTGCATATAGACAGACGCAGAGCTTGATCCCATGACCCTGGGATCATGACCTGAGGCAAAGTGAAGAGATGGATGCTCAACCAACTGAGCCACCCAGAAGCCTCAGATCCTTGATTTTTTTTAATCATTGAAATACATTTTCAAGGTTATGATGACTTATGTTTTGGTCATTTCTTTCTCTATTTTCGTGTGTGTATGACAGCCCATTGTAGTGTTAAATTCAAAATAGTAGACCAAGGCTTTTGACTGATTTCTAAGGAATGGGTAGAATATAACATAGTTTATGACCTCAGTGTCTGAAGCCAAACTGACAACCTCTGAATCCCAGTTCTGACACTCTATATAAGCAGGCAAGTTTAAACTCTGTTTCAGTCAAATCATATAGCCATTATAAGAATTAAATAGATTAATAAATGTTAAGCCTAATAGTCACGCTGAGCACATAGTAAGCACTTAACAAAAGAACTAGCCATTATTATTATCTTCTTGTGTTAATTAGTAGCTTACTATATTTCCTAGTGCTTATCACATTGCCTATTGGATAAGATTGGCCTCTGTTCATGAACTGTTAAAGTTCAAGAACAATGAGAAATGTAGACAGAGCATAGTACATGGCACATCCTTAAGCATGCAATACATATTTGAGGAAGCAAATAAAATAAGATTAACCTGAAGAAATTTGCAATCGTTCAGTGTTAGCATAATCTCAAAGAGATGATGGAAATGTGATGTTCCTTTCAAAGACTGGAGTCTTAAAGTGCATCTCAAAGAATGTTTTGCTCATAAATCCATTGTCAGCTAGTTTCGGTTACAAGGTGACTGATAGTGGTATTAGGTTGTGGTATCATGGATGATATAATTTACTTTAAGCAACAACTACTTGGAGTATGGAAAATTACCACCCGAAGTATATACCACATTATGCTTACTAGCATTATACATGGAAATATGATTTTATATTTATTATAAATAAAATAGAGAGTAACAAATTCACTTTTAAATTTGTATAAAATCCCTAATATAAAGCAAGGCAAAGAACCAAACCAAAATAAATGTAAACGATGTATTAAATATATATTAAATTGTATTATTTTCATAGATTTTGGTAACATTAGAAGCTCCATTATAACTTCTGTTTCAGAACAAAAGTAATAAAAATGTCATTGCTGAAATGTAGAAACAACTTTACTGCCTGGGAAACCTCCATCCTAAGCAAGGCACCTGTAATGCACATGGCCCCATACTTTTCTTGTTTCCATAACAACTGTCCCTTCTCCATTTAAAAGTAAGCTATCCTTCCTGGAATTCCCTTTCTGTTTTGGATCAACCACTTTTCTGCACTAATCTCCTCATTTGTCTCCTTCTCTAGTGGTGGCATATGATGAGTCTATGTCTGCCCCAGCTGTTTCTAATTTAATGACTCTGGTTGTCTTTCGAAAATGACTTGGCACCTTCACTCTTTTGTTTAAATGGATGCAGTATGGTTTACTATGTAATCACTATACGTTAAACAAAGTTTCTTCATCCTCCATTCTGTGGATAAGAAAAACACATGTTTTCACAGTTGGATAATAAGAGGGAAGAAAGCATTACATTTTAAACCTCTACGTCTATTCTGTGAAATAAGAGAATAGGTTTTACAATTCATAAAATAATACACACGTATAGTGGAAACATAAACAGCTTATTTTTCATCTATAAATAATTTTTGAGTTTTATCTATATTGACTCAAATAAATAATACCAAATATCAAATATTTAAAAAGTGTGCTATAATAATAGATGAGTTTTTGAAAATATTGGTCTATTCTAGAGCCAATGAATAAAATGGAGTTAGGTTTTATTTAATGAAGGAGTTGAAGTGTCTTCAATATTTATCCCTAAATTACCATGGACTATAGAACATATATATGTTTTGTAAGAAAATTTAAGCCATGGATCCACTTAAATATGACATATATTACTAACTTCAGGATTTTGATTTCCAACCATAAATTGAAATGATATCTTTTTTCATCTTACCTACATCTTCTGAGCTTCCACATTTTGCACTGCTTCTTTCCCTTTAGGCACATGACTGGTACCCATACACAAACTGCAAAGATGACTCTTTATCCTTCACAGCTATAGGGAATATTTTAACGTGTGAATGCTTTACTAAAAGCATTGTAGGGAAAGGAATGAGTGGAATTGCCTCTAGTTAAGTAGGTCTCACCTGGGAAATAATATCTTTCTTTTCCATTTTTTTTTTTGTTTCCTGTCTTCAGGGAGTGTATCTTTTAAGAAGGGAGGCTTAGAAAACAATAGATATAGTTAGGATGAAGATAAAATGGAATATAGAGAAATAATAAATGGGGCTTAGGTGAGAAGCCAGAGAAAGTTTCCCTGAAGAGGTAGTGCTTTAGCCTAATATTTTCTTCCAAGGGGAGCCAAATGCACAGAAGGAAGAAAAGTGTCTAAACTGACAAAACACGCTAAATAAGTGTAAAATATGATATTCGTTTTATTACCTTATTTAAAATTTTTAAAGTTTATTTATTTTAAGAGAGAGAGTGTATGCATGCATGTGAGCACAAGTGGTAGAGAAGCACAGGAGAGAGAGAATCCCAAGCAGGCTCCACACTGTCAGCACAGAACCTGATGCAGGGCTTGATGCCACAAACCCCAAGATGATGACCTGAGAAGTCCAGAGTCAGACGCTTAACTGACTAGCCACTGAGGCACCCCATTTGTTCTGTAATTATTGTCTTTGACATGGGATTTTTTTCTTTATGAAAGAATTTTTCTAATAAATGCAAAATAAATTTTTAAAAATCACCATTTTGTAATCACTAATGGAGTAACGGATCTGGCATAAATGGCTACACAAATCATTAGATCAAACATTGTAAGAACAGTCAAGCTGACTGTACTCAAACACACTGGTCAGACTTAACATCAGTAAGAGGAGACCACCAGAGGTTTTGGGCCCCCCCAAGGTGTTTCCAAAACAGTTACCATAACACCTATCACATATTCTTTAAAAAATCTAGAAAGGACTTTATCCAATGAAGCTCTGGATGTTATTTTAATTCATGCTTATAATAAATACAAAGATTCTGATGCCCACCAGATTTGAATCTCATTTCACCATTTTTATGTATATAGATGAAAAAAATGACTTGTCTTTTTGTACTTTTTCGCTTACCTTTTGTACTTTAGTTTTCTTATACGTATAATGGAATAGCAATAACAACTCAAGTGTAAAGTGCCTTCTAGGGTTCTCATGAAAGTCATATAAAAGTCTTACCAAAACTATTGTCCAAAAGTAAACCTCATGATCAATAATTATTATTGCTATTGCTTATCATTATTAAAAGTCAGCTAACCTCAGAGAATTTAGAGTCTAATTGGAGAAAGAAGAGTACACTGGCAATTTTAATAGAACAGGAAGGCTCCTCTGAGAACAATAAAAGAACAAAAGATAAATATACAGTGTATTCTCATTATCCTTCTCTGAATCCCCACAGTTATGAGGTTGAAGATAAACAAAATTCACTATATCATGGGAGTAATCACCAAGGAACTTACAGCTTATGAAATTATTCTCTAGAAAATACCTCCCTCTTTCCCTTGCCAGCCACTTCACATTACTGAGTATCACTGCTCCTTTCCTCAAATTCTTTATCAATATCTCTGTTCACTTATTACAGTGTTCTGTAAACATTAGTCCATGCAATGCAAATGCAATGCAAATTAATTAGAAAGTGAAAGTGCATATCCTGCAAGAATTACATTTTCATTATGTCAATAAAATTATGTTTGTGGACTATGCCAGTCACATACAAAGCTACTGCCAAATGAAGATCTTAAAAGGTAGAGCAGTTAACAAATGAAGAAGAAAATATTGATAAAGTTATATGTTAGTTATTTTTTTAAAGAATGGTTTACAAATCAAGATTTAAGGTAGCTCTTTGGAGAAACCAATGAAAACTTCCTATATTGTAGTTAAAAAGACATTCTTTATTATCCTTTTGTAAAACTGAAATCATGATAAAGGTTATAATTTCATACTATTACAAAATGTTGTTAGAAAAATTCTATGCTAAAAAAGTAACAAGTTTAAAATGTATTTAAGAATCAGAATATAGCTGCCCTATAAGCAGACTTGTTAAAATAAACAAGGAATAAACTGTATTTTTATTTCTTAGTCACTGTAATGCAAATTTTCTATTAGCCACTCCTACCATCCCACACCACTAGTGCTGCTATTGCCACTATTCCTGATACAATTTGACTCCTGTTTTAAATGCATTTACTTTGTGTCTTTTTCCTGTACTAAGCAACCTTTGATAATAAAGAACTCTTGCATGTGTTTATATTTCAGATACTATAATAGACACAGGATCACTTAAGAGGAAAGTTGACTCAGAGTTGGAAGACATATACAGCTTCTGAGGGAACATTTGGATGCTATGCTAAGGAGCTTCATCTTTAGAAAGCCATGAGATGTATGAGTATGAGCACTGCATCATCAGATTTATGCCATAGAAAGAGCACTTACACAAGACCCTGTCTATGGCTGCTTCTCAGCTCACCTCTAGTCACTGAGACAGTAAACAGATTTGATTAGGTATAATGGACAGTATCTTGTCTCAGTTTCACTATACCACTTGCTTTCTATCCTAGGCTCTTTTTTTAATGTTTAGTGTGTGTGTGTGTGTGTGTGTGTGTGTGTGTGTGTGTGTGTCAGAGAGAGAGAGAGAGAGAGAGAGAGTGCAAGCAGGAGAGGAGGGACAGAGAGAGAGACACACAGAATCTGAAGCAGACTCTAGGCTCCAAGTTGTCAGCACAGAGCACTATGCAGGGCTCAAATCCAAGAACCAGGAGGTCAAGATCTGAGCCAAAGTCAGACCCTTAATCGATTGAGCCACCCAGATGTCCCAATCCTAGGGTGTTTCTGAAGCTATGCCTTTGGACACCTGACAAACCATTTGGTATTCTTGCATGCTTACACCTGGAAATTTGAGAGAATAAATACTCTATGCAGTAACACTTGGCCAGAGGATAAGAACCAGTGGATAAATACCGGTTTTTCTATCTTCCCAGCTGAGAATTCTGAGGCCCTCAGGGGATCCCATGTTGGTGACCAGCTGGTTAACTCAGCTGTGCATTTGTTTTTTTCCCTTTCCTTTTCCTTCTTTTCACTTGAGATATCACCAAATCACGTCCCTTTATCTGAGATCCTATATCTACACCTGTCCCTGAGATCCTATACAGAATTCTAGTAGAAGAGAGAAGAAAATATATATGATGATCTTCATAATCCAAGAAAAAATGATAAAAGCCTGAACAAAGGCCATAGAGCAGCTATGGAAAGATGGAATGAATTTTAAGAGGTGTTAAGGAGATAGAATCTGGGCAACTTATTAACTGATTAGATCTAAGGAGCAAGAAGAAGCATGAAGTCTAAGTGGTTTTGAAGAACATGGAGCTGTTGGGGTACATTATGAAAAACAGTTAAAGGTACTCTGGGGAAAAGATGATGAATTAAATCTGAACAGGTTAACTTTGTGGTTATTGTGTGTTATCTAAGCAGAAACATCTAGCAGTAATTGGATATGAAGGTTTGGAACTCAACAAATTTCTGAATTAGAGATTTATTTAGGACACTAACATACACAGTAGTTGGACCCACTTGTGAATTAGGTATTCCATAAAATACATAGACTAAGGTGAGCACAGAGTTGAAGAATGAAATCTGGGTGATAAAACTAGGGATAAAAGAGGAAGAGATGCTGAACATTAGAATGGGAGGAAACTACCAGGAGTTAGATTATTCATCAATCATATTAAAACGAGTATCATAAAAAATGCAAAAAAGTGAAAAGACGTTACAATCCTAAAGCAAAATTATTTCAAATGTGAGTTAAGAAAACTAAGAAATATGTATTCATATCGTAGATAATTTGAATAGATCCACCTGACAAAATGTATTTTTGTTTTTGTGAGCAAATCATATTTAAGTATTTTAGATAAAATATATTGTTATACTACAGTTTTTCAGCAACAATGACAGTGAAATACTTTATTTGATGACACAGTCATTGATTCGGTTTATCATATCATTATCCACACTCCAGTTGTGGAATTTTTTTTGGTGGGTTTTGGAAGAGCTTGTGGAGAGTAAAGGTGAATTATGTAGTTATGATCATGAGAAAGCCACAGAATAAGAATCATAATTATAATCACCAATACAACCAACCGTCATCAATGACATGTTTGATTCCCATTTGCAATACACTAGAACAAGTATTTTAATTAATCTTGAAGCAATACAATGGAAAAACCAATCTTTGCTATTACTCAACAGTTGTTCTGCAAGAAAATTAACATTACAAAAGGAGATTTTGTAATTGGACTATATAATTTCATTTTAATCTTCATAACTGTTTAGGCATAATTTCTAAAGTATAAATACTGCATTGTTTTACAATTCCAAACTTATCATGCATATTTATTGAATGTTTTGATAGCACCAATTTGGGAAAGGTATTATTGAGGTACAGAAAGAAGAGCAAAATAAGTAAAGGTTTTCATTATGATATATTGCCTTTTTGAATCATTTGTTTTTGTTCAATATCAAAAGTGTGTCAAAACTTTCATGGTAATGCTGTTTCTTTATAATGTGTTACTTGATATTATCACTAACAGACTAATTACTAAAATCCACTTTGTAGTTTTATATCTTTTAAGTTTCATCGTTTGGGTCATAGCCAGGGACATATTTATCATCCACAAAAATAAATCTTTTTTTTTAATTCAGAGTTTTCAATATTTAAATGATGAAGGGGCTACTTCTCTACTATGGAAAAATGTGGAGTTAAACACTAAAATTTGTGTCACTTCTACATCTTAGTAAGATACGCTAATTATTTAAAAATATACCTCAACTGTTATCTTTAGAATGTTGTAACAAGTTCCACATTTATTCTATACATTGAACTTCATCAATAATATCTAAAATATTATTATTTAGTGTTTTATATTTTACACAGTTAAAATCATTGGTTTATACTTAATATGAACTGTCAATAATCTCATGAAATAAAATGGGAATCTGTTTTGAAAATTTGAATAAAACTTCCCTACCTCCTAGAGAGAAAATCAATCTTACCCATCTCTATGTCTCTGGTAATAGCCAGCACAGTACTTTGAGCATAGTGAATATCTTGGGATTTTCTACTGAATATATGGAGACAACTCTGAATTAAGAGAAATCAGACTGTGTAACAGTACTAAGCATCAACACTAAATACTTAATGAAAAACATGCCATACAGCCTGACAGGAAGATATTTTACAAAGATAGTTAACGCTGATTTTAACTTTACCTTTTATGTATACAAAGTCAACAGTGGGAAATTTCAGTAAAACACAACAATAGGCCTTTAATTCCTGTCTGTGTTCTGAATTTTCATCCAAGGGATTTGCTCCAGGATGTTCATGATGATTGTACTTTTCAATGTCTCACTAAGAGCATTCTTTATGGAGAGTGCCCTATTCTCTGGGTTGTCTTCTGATTCTAGAGTAAAAACTGCCTTAGTTTATGTTGATTTTACTTAAAGATTTGAATTGTTTTCAATAAAGTTAATCTAATAAACTAATATATGCTAAGGGTAAATGTAATTTTCTCTAGCCAGGAACAGATGTTTTAACAGGTGCATTCTAGAGCCAATAACATAATTCAAAAAGTGTTTATGATGGTGCTAATTTTCAGAATTCATATTATAATAATGGGGAATTCCCCGAAAAGTAAATGTCTAAGTAATAGATGATGGCTGTCTTTAAATATTAAATGAATCTTTGATAGTAGAAAATGGATATATTTGTTTTGAATTGCTATAAAGATATGATTATTGGGTACATTTATATGCAGAATGTATCTTCAAGAATTTTATTTCAATTAGAGCTTTTCATAAATGGTGCTGTTGCCTTATGTGAAGTATATTTCTTTAATGTTACTTTGCTTCTCAAGATCTCATCCATGGCCTTCTCTTATGAATTCTCCAAGGAAGATGACTTGTCTTCTAAGTCATTAAACTAACTATAGTTTAGTACAAGACTCCTCATTTTGTTTTTCAGATGTATACATTGAATTTTCTATCATTTATGTCTTATCAAGTGTTCTGAAAACATATCAAACTCAGCATATCTTAAATTGAACTATCTTTTCACTTCCATCTCTTAAAAAAAAAAACTTTATTCTAATGAATGACACTTTTGTCTATCTCATTACTTACGGTAACCTGTGCTAACATTCTAGCATAGTTTTTCTTTCAGTATAATAGAGATTTAATGAGGCTGGTGTTTGAAGTCAGATTACCTGAATTTGAAGATTTACTAGTTGGGAGACTTGGGCAACTTAGGTAAGTACTCTGGGTATTTTTTTCCATATACAAAATTAGAATATAATTATAGTGCTCTTATAGCTATTTTAAGGACTGGAGAGAATCTGTATAAAACACTGATATTATTCCCATTTACATCATTTCTCATATCTATTCTTTTAGCCATCTCTTATCAGTTATAATTTATAGACTTCCTTTTTAAAAATGATTTTGTCTTTCCTGTACTATAGTTTCCTTTGCCTTAGATTTTCCAACACTCACAAAGTTTAATACAGAAGCTTCCTAACTCTCCACAGTTTTCCTCTTCCATATGCTTCAAAACTATGACCAGATTATCTGCCCAGAATATATATCTACTATCATTTCCTTATGATAATTGCATCAGTGATGACCTTCCACCTTAAGATTAAATTCTAAACCCCTTAAGGAAGCATCAAATTTTTATTTCTGCTTCATCTTCTGTTAGTCCTCCATATATATTTGTAACTCATCATACCAAACCACTTGTACTTATTTGAATATGCCAGATTTTTTCCACATCTCTGTATTTTACACATACTATTCCCTTTTTATTATATTCTTTGCCATATTTCTGTTAAAAACAACAACAGTAACAACAAAAACCTGTAACCTTCCAAAAACTATTCTCTTGTCTCTAAGCAAGATTAGGTTCCTTTTCTCTATATCCCAATAACTTTGTGTGAAAATACCTTATGTTGTTTATGATACCCTGGTGTTGTTATTTATAATGTGCACAATGTGTTATTGTTTGATAGTTTCCCCATGATACTGAGAAAAGAGCAAGGGCAGAGACTAGACATTCAAAGTGTCCATCACAGTCCCTGCACTTACTAAGGGTGCAACATATGTTTGTCAAAGTGATTTGGGGTTTATTCTCTTCAATTATTCAGCCCAACATTACTGAGTTTTAAAGAAAAGCACTGCCAGATTGCTAGATCCACAAAGCTGTGATTGTTAAATCTATTGTACCCCTTTAAGTTAAAATTATACTGGTGATACTGTGATAAAACTTAAAAACCAACTGAATATGACACAGAAGATCAATCTTTTTCTCACCACATGTGAACATCACAGACTGTCTGCTGACCCCCCCAAAAATGTGCAAGATAGATTGATCCTGTTATCAACATCTCCTTCATCACCTCCTTTAACAGTACACTTCAAAAGCTGCAGACATTTTCACAGTTTACACCTCTTTTTAGATTTTCACTGTTGAGACTGCTCTATGTCTGTGTTATAAATATATATATATATTGCCCAAAGTGTGATAAAATGTCTATATAGTGGCCCATTATTTGTTGAATTATTCTTGTGAGTGGATACAGAAAATCATAAGCAGAAGAAGTCATATATTTATTCTCTTGTTTCCAACTCAAGAAATTTCAAACATAACTGTAAATCTATTTCACTGGTGTGTCCAATAGAGAAATTTGAACTGTAAATCTGATTGAAGAGCTGAAGAAGACAAAATTGTAAACTCATGGAACACATTTATTTTTGGTATTTTCTTAGAGAAAATTAAGATTATAATATTATGGATGAAAAAAATGACAGCTAGTGTAGTATCTGCATTTATTAAAAAGAGGGAATATTATTTGACTCATCTGATTAAATTAAAAATAAGTTTATTAGAATTTTATTTTGGAGGCACCTAGGTGACAGTCAGTTGAGTGTCTGACTCCTGATTTCAGCTCAGGTCTGTTCAAGGTTTGTGAGCTTGAGCCCCATGTTGATCTGTGCGCTGACAGTAAGGAGACTGCTTGGGATTCCCTTCTCACTGCCCCTTTCCTGCTCCCTCTCTCTCTTCTCTTTTTTTAGTGGGTCTTTGATTGGTTTTAGAATCAGGGTAATTCTGGCTTCATGAGATGAATTTGGAAGATTTCCTTCCATTTCTAATTGTTTTGGAACAGTTTGAGAAGAATAGGATTAACTTTTCTTTAAATGTTTGGTAGAATTCCTTTGGGAAGCCATATGGCTCTGGACTTCTGTTTGTTGGGAGATTTTTGGTTACTGATTCAATTTCTTTCCTGCTTATCAGTATTTAAATGTTCTAATTCTTCCTGTTTTAGTTTTGATAGTTTATGAGTTTCTAGGATTTTAACCATTTCTTCCAGGTTGCCCAATTTATTGTATAATATTCTCTTATAGTTGTTTGTATTTTTTGTGGTATTGGTTGTAATCTCTCCTCTTTCATTCATGATTTTATTTATTTGAGTCCTTTCTCTTTTATTTTTGGTAAGTGCGGCTAGGGGTTTATTAATTCTTTCAAAGAACCAGCTTCTAGTTTCATTGATTTATTCAACTGGTTTTTGTTATTGTTGTTTCTATATCATTTATTTCTGTTCTAATCTTTATTATTTTCTTTCTTCTACTGGCCTTAGGTTTTATCTGCTGTTTGTTTTCTAACTCCATTAAGTAAAAGGCTAGGTTTTATATTTGAGACTTTTCTTGCTTCATAATGTAGGTTTGAATGGCTGTATAATTCCCTCTTAAGACTGCTTTTGTTGTACCCCAAAAGTTTGGACTGTCTTATTTTCTCTTTCATTTGTTTCCATATCTTTTTTTAAATTTCTTTAATTTTCTGGTTGACCCATTTATTCTTTAGTAGAATGTCCTTTAGTCTCCATGTACATGTGGTCTTTCCAAATTTTTTCTTGTGGGTGACTTCAAGTTTCATAGTGTTATGGTCTGAAAATATGCATGGTATGATTCCAACTTTTTGTACTTGTTGAGGCCTGATTTGTGAACCAGCATGTGATCTATTCTGGAGAATGTCCCATGTGCACTCTGAAAAATGTGTATTCTGTCCCATGTGCATTCTGAAAAATGTGTATTCTGGTTAGGTATGTCATTCAAAGGCATTGTTTCCTTGTTGATTTTCTGTTTGGTTGATCTGTCCATTGATGTAAGTGGGGTGTTAAAGTCCCCTACTATGTGTGTATTATTATCGATGAGTTCCTTTATGTTTGCTATTATTTTATATATTTAGGTAGTTTCAAGTTGGGGGAATAAATATTTACAATTACTAGATCATGTTGGATAGACCCCTTTATTATGATATAGTGCCCTTCTTTATCTCTTGTTATAGTCTATGTTTTAAAATCTAGTTTGTCTAAATCCAGCTTTCTTTGGACATCCATCTGCATGATAAATGGTTCTCCATGCCCTCACTTTCAATCTGCAGGTGTCTTTAGGTCTAAAATGGGTCTCTTGGGGTGACTGGCTGGCTCAGTTGATTAAGCATCTCACTTTGGCTCAGATCTTAATATTCGTGAGTTCGAGCCCCACATTGGGCTCTGTGCTGACAACTCAGAGCCTAGAGCCTGCTTTTGATTCTGTGTCTCCCTCTCAGTCTGCTCCTCCCCTGCTTGTAGTCTGTCTCTGTCTCTCTCTGAAAAGTAAACAAACATTAATAAATTATTAAAAATAATAAATAAATAGAGTTTTTTGTAAGCAACATATATAAGGATTTGTTTTTTCTTTTAATCAATGTTGATACGCTATGTCTTTTAACTTGAGGATTTAGTTCACTTACCTTCAGAGTGATTATTGATAGATATGAATTTAGTGCCACTGCATTACCTGCAGAGTTGCTGTTTCTGGAGATTTTCTCTCTTTCTTTCTAGTTTTTGTTGCTTTTGCTTTTTCTTTCGTATTTAAAAAGTCCAGTTTAATACTTCTTGCAGGGCTGGTTTAGTGGTCATGAACTCCTTTAGTTTTTGTCTGGAAAACTCTTTATCTCTCCTATTCTGAATGATAGTCTTGCTGAATTAAGTTTTCTTGGCTGCATATTTTTCCCACTTAGCATAATAAATATATCCTGTCACTCCCTTCTGTCCTGCCAAGCTTCTTTTTTTTTTTTTTTTAAATATTTTTATTTATTTCTAGGAGAGAGAGAGACAGCGTGAGCAGGGGAGGGTCAGAGACAGAGGGAGATACAGACTCTGAAATAGGCTCCAGGCTCTGAGCTGGCAGTCAGCACAGAACCCGAAGCAGGGCTCAAGCCCATGAACCACGAGATCATGACCTAAGTGAAAGTCGGGCGCTTACCCGACTAAGCCACCCAGATGCCCCTGTCCTGCCAAGCTTCTGCAGAGACATTTGCTGCTAATTTTATTTCTCTTCTCTCTTAGGTCAGAGATTTCTTTTCCCTTGCTATTTTCAGAATTCTTTCCTTATCTTTGTGTTTTGCAAATTTTACTATGAGATGTCTTGCTATTGGCCTGCTTTTGTTGATTTTGATGAAAGTCCTCTGTGTTTCCTGGCTTTTGAAGTCTGTTTCCTTCCCCAGATTAGAGAATTTTTCAACTATAATTACTCAAATAAAGCTCTACCTCCTTTTCCCGCTCTTCTTCTGGGACGCCTATTACGCAAATGTTATTATGCTTTTAAGAGTTGCTGTGTTTCTTAAGTCCACATTTATGATATAATATTTTTATTTCCTTCTTTTCATCTTTATTATTTTCCATAATTTTATCTTCTATATCATTTATTTGTTCCTCTGCCTCTTCTATCCTTGTGGTGCATCTAGTTGGTTTTGCATCTTAGTTGTAACATTTTTTATTTCAGCCTAAGTTTTATGTCTTTTATCTCTGGAATAAGGGATTCCCTGGTGTCTTCCATGCTTTTCTCAAGACCAGCTGGTATCCTTATGATTGTTATTTTAAATTCTGGTTCAGGTATATTACTTATATCTGTTTTGAATAGATCTCTAGTTGTGACCTCTTTTTGTTTTTTTGTTTAGAATGAATTCTTTCACCATCTTGGCATTTTGTGTAGGTCTCTGTCTTCTCTGTGTTAGGACAGTCTACTATTTTTCTGCTCCTGAGAGTAATGACTATAATAAAAGAGATCATGTAATGTCCAGAGTCTGACACTCTGATAGATGCTTCTGGTGTATGCTATGTGCAGTTTGCTATTAGGTTTTGGCTATCTTTCCTCTGGTCAGTCGTTTGCAGTGTTTATCCTTGCCTGTAGTGAGGAGTGTTTGGATCTTGCCCAGTGTGTGGCAGTCTTTAAATAGGTGTGTTTTGGTTGGCTTGATAAAAAGGGCTACATCCTATTTCCTCTAGAGCTGAAGCTTTGCAGCACTTTGTGTTCTGTAGATTTGGTGGGTGTGAAGGGTTTGTGCTGATCTGGATGAGGGGCCCACTACTGCTCTGAATTTCAGGCACACTTGTTCTGATAAAACAACAATAACAACAACAATACTTGCAGAATATAGTGAGGTAGGGCTTATGTAAGTGGCTTAGGCCTCAACTGAGGGTCTTGTGCTATTGAAGTATGACTGTGGTGATGGACTATGGTAAAATGGCGTCAACTCCCTCTTCCCTCCCTGGAGAGGGGAGCTTGCTCCCACCGCTGTTTAGAAAATCCTTACTTAAAAGTGAACCATCTCTCCTCATTTTTCCCAGACTTCTCTCAGATCTCTGCCTTCACTTTTTCTGTGTCTAAGCCGTCTGCCCATTGAGTGGCACAGTTCTCCTGTGTTTGATGTCAAGTGGGACACCTGGGTTTCAAAACTCCAAATTTTAGTCACCCACTGTAGCAGGGACATGTGCTGATCCTCTGGGGAAGGGTCTCGCTGTTCTGTTGCTGGTGTCGGTTTGTCTCCGAAGGCCAGGTACATGAACACACAGGCGACTGGAGTTTATGGTAAAGTGTAGTCTTGCTCCAGGAGTAGAGTCCAGTGATTTATATCATACATATGATACCCAACGCTTTTCTTGAAAAGTGCCCTCATTAATGCCCATCACCCATTTAGCCTATCCACCCAGCCATCTCCCCTCCAGTAACCATCAGTTTGTTCTCTGTATTTAAGAGTCTCTTATGGCTTGCCTCCCTCTCTGTTTTTATCTTATTTTTCCTTCCCTTCCCCTATGTTCACCTGTTGAGTTTCTCAAATTCCACATGAGTGAAATCATATGATATATGTCTTTTGCTTACCATAATACACTTTAGTTACATCCACATTGTTGCAAACGTCAAGATTTCATTATTTTTCATTGCCAAGAAGTATTTCATTGTATTATATATATATATAGCACATATTCTTTATCCATTCATCAGTCAATGGACATTTTTGCTCTTTTCATAATTTGGCTATTATTGATAACATTACTATAAACATTGGGGTGCATGTGCCCCTTCAAATCAGCATTTTTGTGTCATTTGAATAGGTAAATACCTAGGAGTGCAGTGGCTGGGTCATTGCATAGTTCTATTTTTAATTTTTTGAGGAACCTCCATACTGTTTTCCAGAGTGGCTGCTCCAGGTTGCTTTCCCACCAACACTGCAAAGGGGTTTCCCTTTCTCCACATCCTCACCAATATTTGTGGTTGCCTGAATTGTTAATTTTAGACATTCTGACAGATGTCAGGTGAGGTGTTATCTCATTGTAGTTTTGATTTGTATTTCCCTGGTGATATAAGTGATATGTAGCATCTTTTCATGTGTCTGTTAGGCACCTGGATATCTTCTTTAGAAAAGTGTCTATTCATGTATTCTTCTCATTTCTTCACTGGATTATTTGTTTTTTGGGGTGTTGAGTTTGATAAGTTCTTTATAGATTTTGGATACTAATCCTATATCTGATATGTCATTTGCAAATATCTTCTCCCATTCCATCGGTTATCTTTTAATTGTGTTGATTGTTTTCCTTCGCTATGAAGAAGCTTTTTATCTTGATGAAGTCCCAATAATTCATTTTTGTTTTTATTTCCCTTACCTCTGGAGCCATGTCAAGTATGAAGTTGCTGAGGCCTAGGTCAAAGAGGTTGCTGCCTGTTTTTTCCTGCAGTATTTTGATGGTGTTCTATCTCACATTTAGATCTTTCATCCGTTTTGAGTTTATTTTTGTCTATGGTGGTCCAGTTTCATTCTTCTGCATGTTGCTACCAGGTTCTCCCACCTGCTGAAGAGACTATATTTTTCCATTAGACACTTTTTCTGCTTTGCCTAAGATTAGTTAGCCATATCTTTGTGGGTCCATTTCTGGGTTCTCTATCTATCTCATTGACCTATGTGTCTTTGTGTGTGTGTGTGTGTGTGTGTGTGTGTGTGCCCCAATACCATACTATCTTGATGATTAAAGCTTTGTAATACACCTTAAAGTAAAGTTCAGAATTGCGATGCCTCCAGCTTTGGTTTTCTTTTTCAACATTACTTTGTCTTTCTGAGTCTTTTGTGGTTCCATACAAATTTTGGGATTGCTTGTTCTAGCTCTGTGAAGAATGCTGGCATTTTTTTGGTAGGGATTGCATTGAATGTGTAGATTGTTTTGGGTAGTATCGACATTTTAACAATATTTGTTCTTCTAATCCATAAGCATGGAATATTTTCCAATTCTTTGTATCTTCTTCAGTTTCTTTCATAAGCTTTCTATAGTTTTCAGCATACAGATCCTTTACTTCTTTGGTTAGGTTTATTCCTAGGTATCTTATGGTTTTTGTGCACTTATAAATGGGATCAATTCTTTGATATCTCTTTCTGTTGCTTGAGTCTGTTGCATAGAAATGCAACTGACTTCCATATGTTGATTTCATATCCTGTAACTTTGCTGCATTCATGTATCAGCTCTAGCAGTTTTTTGGTGTCATCTTTCAGGTTTTCCATTTAGAGTATCATATCATCTGTGAAGCATGAAAGTCTGGTGTCTCTTTCAAAAGAGCACTATTCTCATTATGAGGGTCCACCCATATGACTTCATCTGAATTCCAAAGGCCACCTCTAAATTATGTTGGGATAGCGCTTCAATAATATGAATTTCAAGGAGACTCAATTCAGT
Source organism: Hyaena hyaena (assembly GCF_003009895.1). Taxonomy (NCBI): domain Eukaryota; kingdom Metazoa; phylum Chordata; class Mammalia; order Carnivora; family Hyaenidae; genus Hyaena; species Hyaena hyaena. Next base: position 304,374 of record NW_024081787.1, on the reverse strand, counting down.
CCTTAGAACATGTATTTTTTAAAATTTACTCAACAAGTGTTTATCTAGTACCTATGCGCTACGCACTAGGTACTCCTTTATGCTTAAGCTCAATCTTTTCTCTAAAATATTCCTATTTTCAAAGCACATAGGCTCTTTTTATACCTGACTAAATTTCAACAAAGCACAGACTGAGTAAATAGAAACTTCATAATTCCTCTTCCTAACATTAAAAATAATAATAGTATGTTTGATTTTCTACACTTATTTAATATATACTGTGAGCACTCTGTTATACTAGAAATTTAAAAATCTGTTTATATTTGTATTTATATAAATATGTCTAATATATGACACTTTAAATATAATCAGCTCAACTCTAAAGTTATTGAACTTGTATATGAATATTATGGTTTGTAAGTTATGTCAGGAATTAAAATGTAAAAATTCTTATTTGTACTGAAGTATAATAAGTATATCTAATACAATAACATATCCATAAACATGCTATGATCTTTGATCTATTTTATCATTAATTTTATTTGCCAGAAATGGACCTACAAGTTAGAATTCAGAATTTAATTAGCAATTGTATTTGATTTCTTGGAATTAAAACTGTTTATTTGATATATGAATGGATTATTTCACTATAATGAATGATTTTAAAAACTGCAGGAAAAGTTGAACTGTGTTTTGTCTTGAATTTTCTTATAGTGTAACAAGCATAAAAATTTTAGCACAGTAGTTACAGGAACAGGATAGTTTGGAATTGAGACAATCAGGGTTTATAATCTCACTCTAAAATGTACAGTATGACTTTGGAATATTACATAAGTCTCTTTTAGTCATTTTCTTTATTGTTAAATTTTAAATTATAAGATGTAATACTTATACGCTGTATTTGTTTCCTATTGCTGCTCAAGAAATACCACTAATTTGGTAGCTTGAACACAAATTTAAGATTCTAAAGATCAGAAGCATAAAACAAATTTTACGGGAAAGAATCAAGCTGTCAGCAGAGCTGTTCCTAATTTGAAGCTCTAGGAAATAATCCCTTTTCTTAACCTTTCCTAGTTTCTAGGGGCTCCTGGCCTGGGGTCTCTTTTACCTTGTAAGCTAGGAATGCCAGGTTGAGCCTTTACATGACATCACTCCACATTTCCTTCTGACCACATTCTTCCATTTGCCTCTATCTTACATGTTTAAAGAACACTTGTGATTATGTTGGGTTCACCTGGGTTATTCAGTATAATCTATTTATCTTCTGATTAACAGCTTTATTTAATCAATCAATCAATCAATTAATTTATTGAGAGAGAGAGAGAAAATCCTAATCAGGGGAGGGACAGAGAGAGAGAGAGGGAGAGGAGAATTCCAAGCAGGTTCCATGCTGTCAGTGCTGAGCCCGACATGCAGCTTAATCTCACGAATTTGTGAGATCATAACATGGGCTGAAATTGAGTTGGACTCTTAACTGACTGAGGCACCCAGGAGCCCCCAAAGAGCATTAATTTTATCTGCAATGTAACATAAAATGTTTACAATTTTCTGGAGGATTAGGATGTGCACAATTTTGGTAGTAAAGGCATGTTTTTCAGCCAACCACATATGCATTCTACATGCCAGGCACTATTCCATACTCTTTTATGATTTAAAACTCACAAATAAAAGTTCTGTCTTATGTAACTCATCTTCACAGGAACCTATATGTTTAGTATTATTGTCTCCACATTACAGCTTGTTCAACTGAACATAATAGTAACTGTAATAGTAATAATAATAATAATAACTCAGAACAATCACATCTACAATATAGTGATGGTGTCAGGATTAAATGACACATATAAAATTCTTAAATAGGGTTCAGCACTCAGTACATTTTAATCATTATACATTATCTTCATCTTTATCATTCTTATTCCATGTTCCTTACAGCACTTCTCAAATGGGAATACTCTACAAAAATAAACCATTGTGGCTTCTATATAAATATAACAGATTAAATAACAGGTTTACAACCTCTCCCTCTGAAAGCATTCTGAAAGTAAATGCATAAAAAGAACAAAAGCACATAAAGTATACAAGAATAAAGAAAATAGAGCATGATAGTAATGCTTTTACAACTGGAAATCAGATAAGTCATAAGTGACTTAGAAAAGCAAAGAAAATTAAACCATAAGCCAGCAATTGGGGAATTCCATGTGTAAGATAAATCACACCACAGAATCCTAAAAAGACTAAGAAATTGGAGGCACTGGATTCTTGACAAGGTGTAACTGCATTGAACACATATTGGTATATTAAAAAAAGCTAGGATTATTGGCTTAAAAATGTAGAAGACATAATTTAAACCCTAGAACATTCCTTACCCTGCCAGTTCACTCCCTAGAGATACTGAACAAGAAAGAATTTGGACACTAGGTGTCTATCCAGCCAGGTCCTTTTTCTTAGCAGTGCTCTCATTCCACAGAGGCAGTAATAGTTTTTGCCTCTGCCCTTCTCTGGAGACTTTCCTTGGTCTTGCCCAAAGATTCCTGGGAGTTATATTACCCCCATCCCTATCCCACCCCAGAGAAGGAATGCAAAGTATTACTGATAAAAATACTATGGTGAGGTTTATGTCCCAGATAACCCTCATTTCGCTCCAAGGATCAGGCCTAGGCTATAATTTATCTGAGACCATAGTAATTTTGCTTTCTTATTCAACCTCCCTCACTTTATTTATGTTTCTCCTGAAGATAACCTTTCAGGCATCTATATTCCTATATTAGGCTCTGCTATATTAGGCTCTTTATTTATTAGCAGGACACCGTACTCAATATCCGAACATGGAATAAAATTTCACAAACTGAAAATTAAGACCAGAGGCACATCCTCACTCAGGTGCAGAATGCTGGGTTGTTAGCCTTCAATACACAATTTAGGGAATTGGAAAAATTCTTTCTAGGGAAACATCAGTCCAAGAGAAAAGGGCTATAGATATTGAGAGTTGAGGTTATCCAAACAAAAGGGCAAAGTTAGATTGCCTTCAAGTCAACTAGTTAAATATACTGCTCCCCCATATACAGATCATGGATTTCAATAAAATTTTTATTACTTCTCTCTTACTTGGTCATCATGAATCACCAGATATTTGCAGAAAGTCTCGTGTGTGTGTGTGTGTGTGTGTGTGTGTATGCATATATATGTATATCTATCTATCTATCTATCTATCTATCTATGTATCTCTCTCTCTCTCTCTCTCATCTACCTAGACAGACACAGAGAGAAAAGGAAAGAAGAAAATGCAATTCCAAAGAAATAAAAACACATAAAATATCAAGCTGCTGTGGAGATATTCTTGGTAGCATTTTATCGTATAAAATATACTCTTCCCATGTAATCCAGCAATCATCTTCCTTTGTATTAACCTAAAGGAGTTGAAAATTTAGGTCCACACAAAAGCATACAAATAGATGCTTATAGCAGCTTTCTTCATATTTGCCAAACTTGAAAACAACCAAAATGTCTTCCAGTAGGTGAATGAATAAACAAACTGTAACATCAAGACAATGGAAAAGTATCCATTGTTATAAGGAAATGAACTATGAAGCCATGAAATAACAAAGGAACTTTAAATGTATATTGGTAAGTGAAAGAAGCCAACTTGAAAAGCTACTTAATGTAGGATTCCAACTATATGACATTCTGAATAAGACAAAAGAATATGGAGACAGTAAATAATCAGTGGTTTCCAGGGGTTTTCAGGTGGGAGAAGGAATAAATAGGAATAACACAGAAAAATTTAGGGAAGTGAAAATACTCTGCATGATATCACAATAACAGATACCTATCATTATATATTTGTCCAAACCTATAGAATGTAGTGAACCATAATTTAAACTATGAACTTAAGGTGCTTATGATGTGCTGATATGATAATGCATGTTCATCAGTTGTAACAAATATACCACTCTGGTGGGGGATGTTATGCCTAAGTTGAGAAAGAGGGTACATGGAAAATCTTTATACTTTCCTGTCAATTTTGCTGTACCACTATAAAATTATCTCAATAAATATGCTAATTAATATTCTCAGAGATAAAAAGATGATTTGCTTTCATTACACAGAAAAAGGAGTCTTTCATGTGAATATTTCAGAAAAAAATAAAACCAGGTAGCCAAAAAGAAAAAGGTGTATTCCTTTAAGGTAAATAGAGTTAACATAAAAAAAATCATAAATGTCTATTAATGGAACAAATGCTTATGCCTCATATTAATGTTTCAAAAGTCTTCTCAATATATATTTAGACTTATTTCTTGCATTAAATTAATAAATAGATAAAATACCATAAGTAGTTTAGTGCTATAAAGAAATTAATGATAGAATCTCTGTTTCAATAGGTTTGTTAGTAAAATTCTCCATGAAAGAGTTTTTGAGCAAAGATAAAAAGAATGATTTAAAAAAATAAAAGCAATCATTAATGCATTTGAATGAAGTAAAATACAATATGCATAAAAATACATATGTGTGTGTATCTTTCTTTAAAGTTAAAGACGTATTTAGCTCACCAGATAAAGAGGAAAATACACACACACAAAAAAGAAACAGTAAGATAAAAATAAATACATACAAAAAAATTAAAAGATTTAATGGTTACTCCATAGAAATGAATTTAGAAATATGGAGCAAATTGATAATTTTCTAGGAAAATGAAATTTTCCAACTGCAAAATGATTGTAAAACCTACATGATTCAATTATGGTTAACTAAGGCATACAAATTATTAAAGAACTACCCATCAAAAATGTACGAAGACAGTTCTATAACATTTGGGGAGGAAGAGATCATTCCATTTCCATTAATAATATTGTAGAGAATATAAAAAGAAGAAAATATTTGTAGTAAAAAATATCTATTATCCACAAATCAAAACAAATACAATTTTATGTATGAATATTACTCAAAATATACTAAATATAGTATCACAAAATCAAATTCAGTAGCACATTAAATAAATAATATATGAATGCATGGCCAATAGCCATGAAAATTATCAGGATCATAAAAATTATATTTATTTTATCAATATAGTTAAGAAAATTCATAATTATAAGAAAATTATAATTACCAAAAGTGAAAAACCAGATTGAAGAAAGAAAAACAAGACCTATCTACTCTCTTTTTCTCTTCAATCTATAAAGATATATAAGGATCAATTTAATGGATTTCTACATGGGTTTTCCTGTGAGCAAAATGTTTCTCTTCAAAAACTATGTTGCCTTTTCCTTATGACCCTTAATGAGAAATGTAAAACTTGTCATGGTTTCCTTATTTCCTTGGCTGTCAAGAAACTAAATTTAGCTTTCAACTGGAATAATTATATGTTTCTAGAATATTTCTCTTCTGTTTCCAAAATATTTCTTATTTTAATTTTTAAATTTTTTTCATCTTTACTGAGATATAATTCACATATAACATTGTATTTAAATTACATAACTCAATGAGGGGCACATGGGTGAAGCCTCCTGTTTCAGCTCAGGTCAGAATCTTGGGGTTGGTGAGTTCCAGCCCCACGTACAGCTCCATACAAACGGTGCAGAACCTGCTTGAGATTCTCTCTATCCCTCTCTCTCTACCCCTTCCCAATTAACGCGCGGCTCTCCCTACCTCAAATAAATAAAGAAACTTAAAAAGAAGATACACAACATGATTTGGTACATATATATATATATATATAATGTGAGATGATTACAATAAGGTCAGTTAACATCTCCATATGGTCACATAATTATCTCTCTGAGTGCACGTGTGTGTAGTGAGAATCCTCAAGGTTTTTCTTTTGGCAACTTTCAAGCATTTAATACATATGTTAACTATAGCCATCATTTTGTATACTTGATTACCAGGTCTTATTCATTTTATAGCTGGAAGTTTGTATTCTTTGACTGACATGTCGTGTTTTCCCTCACTCTGCCATCCTTTGATGACTACGATTCTATTCTCTGTTTTTATGAGTTTGGGGTTTTTTTTAGGTTCTATATGTAAGAGAGATGATACAGCATTTGTCTTTCTCTGTCAGACTTATTTCACTTAGCATAATGCCCTCAAGGTCCATCCATGTGGTCATAAATGACAAGATTTCCTTTTGTTTTTAAAGTTGAATAATATTCCATAGTGTGTACATATATCACATTTTCTTTGTCCATTTATCCATCAATGGACATTTAGTTTCCTTCTATGTCTTGTCTGTTGTGAATAATGGTTTAATAACCATTGGAGTGCAGATATCTCTTTGAGATAGTGAGTTTATTTCCTGTCAATATATACTCAGATATAGGATTGCTGGATCATGTTACTTCTATTTTTAATTTTTGAGGAAATTCTATACTGTTTTCCATAGCAGCTGTACAAGTTTATATTCACATCGACAGAACACAGGATTCCCTTTTATCCACATCATCACCAACGGTTGTTATTTATTATCTTCTGGATGATAGCCATTGTAACAGGTGTGAGGTAATGGCTCATTGTCGTTTTGACTTGCATTTTCTTGATGATCAGTGATGCTTAGCATATTTTCATGTACTTTTTGGCATCTGTAAAATTTTCTTTGAAGAAAATGGCTATTCAGGTCATTTGTCCATTTTTCAATCAGATCATTTTGTTGTTATTGAGTTGTAGGAGTGTTGTTATTGAGTTGTAGGAGTTCCTTATATATTTTGAAAAATACCCCTTTACCAGGTACATGGTTTGCAAATATTTTGTCCCATCCCATGGGTTGTATTTTTATTTTTTATTATTTCTTTTATGTGCAGTTTTTTTTGTTTTGTTTTCAGTTTGATGTAGTCTCACTTGTTTATTTTTGCTTTAATTGTGTGCTCTTTTAGTGTGATATCCAAAAACAATCACTGCCAAGAGAAGTGCCAAGGAGATTTTCCCCTACATTTTCTTCTAGGTATTCTATTTTACATCTTACATTGAAGTCTTGAATCTATTTTGAGTTCAGAGGTGTAAGACAGGGGTCTGATTTCATTTTTTGCTTGTGAATATCAAATTTTTCCAAAGCCATTATTGGAGATTTTTTCCTATAATATTCTCAGTTTTCTAGCCAAATTATTAGTGGATTATATATGTGTGGGTTTATTCTTGGGCTCTTAATTGTGTCCTATTGGCCTATACATTTGTTTTTATCATACTGTATTGATTATCATAGGTTTATAATAATAGGTTGAAATAGTGTGATGCATTCTGCTTTGTTCTTTCTCAGGATTGCTTTGAATACTTTAGGTCTTTGGTGATTCCATATGAATCTCGGAATTATTATTATTTTTTTTGTATTTCTGTGAAAGATGCCATTAAAATTTTGACCGGGATTGCACTGAATTCATAGATAACTTTGGGTAGTACGGAGAATTTTAGCAACATTAATTCTTCCAATCCATGAACATAAGACATTGTTCTATTTATGTTTTCTGCAATTTCTTTGACCAATGTCTTAAAATAATTAGTGTATAGCTTCTTCTTAACTTCTTTGGTTAAATTTATTTCTACATATGTTATTTTTTTGATGCTTTTGTAAATCAAATTGTTTTCTTTCTTTTTCAAATATATCATTGCTAGTGTATAAAACACAACTGAATTTCGTATGTTGATTTTGTGTCCTGCAACTTTACTGAATTCCTTTATTAGTTCTAAAAGCTTTTTGTTTGTTTTTATTTTAGTGGAGTCTTTAGGATTTTCTAAAGATAATAAGACATCTGCAAACAACAAAGAAACTACTCCTTCCTTCACAAACTATTTGTTTTTAATTGGCTAATTGCTCTGTTTAGGACTTTCAGTATCATGTTGAATAAAAGTAGTGAGAGTAAGTATTCTTGTTTTGTTCCTGATCTTAGAAGAAAATCTAAGAAGAAAATCTTAAATCATTTTTACCCTACTATTAGCTGTGGCTTTGTCACATCTAGCCTTTATTATGTTGGGATGCATTCCTTCTGTATCAGTTTGCTGATTTACTATGAAAGGATGATGAAATTTGTCATTTTTTTGGCGTCTATTGAGATGACTATCTGATTTTCATCTTTCATTCTATTAGTTTAGTGTATCACATGTATTGAATTGCTTATACTGTAACATCCTTGTATCCCTGGGATGAATTCCACTTAATCATAGTGTATGATCCTTTTAATCTGCTGCTGAATTTGGTTTGCTAGTATTTTGTTGAAAATTTTTGTTTCTATATTCATCAGGGATATTGGTCTACAGCTCTCTTTACCTGTAGTGTCCTTATCTGGCTTTGTTATTAGAGTAATTCTGGATGGGTGAAGTGAGTTTTGTAATGTTCCCTATCCTATATGTTTTTGAAGAGGTGAAAAGGATTGGAATTAATTCTTCTTTAAATACTTGGTAGAATTCACCTGTGAAAGCTTCTGGTCCTGGGCTTTTCTTTGTTTGGAAGACTTTGATTGCTTACTCAATCTTATTATTGGTCTGTTTGCATTTTTTATGTTTTTATGGCTCAGTCTTTGAGGGTGTGTATTTCTAGGCACTTATCCATTTCTTCTATGTTACTCAACTCTTAGGAGTATAATTGTGCATAGTTGTCTCTTATGACATTTGTATTTCCATAGTATCATTTATAATGTCTATTCTTATTTTGAGTCCTCTATTTTTCTTGGTCTAACTTTATCAATTTGTTTATCTTTTCAAAGAACAGGTCTTTCATTTTGAAATATTTTTTAAAACTGTCAAAATTAAAATTTACATATCAGATTTATACAGGAAATAAACAAGAAAAATGAAAAGTAATAAGTATGAAAACATATCTAAATACCTAAATAATTAAAACTGTATTATTGGCAAGATAATAGAAGAGAGAGATTTGGGAGAGATTTAAAAGTCCTGAAGTAATAAATATATTTATGAGAATAAAATATATGATACATATGCCTACTAAAATGGGGGATATAAATTATCAGTTAATAATTCCACAGTTGGGAGAACTGTGAAGAACTAATACACATAACACATATTTTATATTGAATAAATTCTGAATGACAATTATTTAAAAGTAAATACTGAAATCATGACAATATGAGAAAAATAATTTCTTCATGCAACAACTGGATTATAAACAAGTCACTCAGAAATGATAAAATGAAAGGCCTTTAAAATACGTAAATTGAATTATCAATATACAAAAATATATAGATCAATTGATAATCTAAAACCTGACATTTTGAAATATTAAAAATAATAATTAATATATTACTCATATGAGGACTAGGAAAAAGTTAATTATGAATCATAAAGATGGTATAACTAAAGAAAAAGATGGTGGAAAAAATAAAACATTAATTCTACATGTAACTCTAAGTCACAAAGTTAAAAACTTAGAGCAAATGGTTGATTTTCTGACAAAATAGAGATTGCAGAAATAAATCCAAGAAGAAAACCATTTGCCTGGGTCATTATTGAAAAAGATATTAGAATTTTATGGAGTCACCCTTGTGTTTCAACTAGATTGTAGAGGACAGATAATTCTAATTTTAATTTAAATTATTGCAGACAACAAAAAGATTGCTACTTAATTTATTTTAGACATTTAAAAATTATGACAAGAAAGAAATTTTAGGCTACATTAATTGTGAATATAATAGGATTCTAAATAAGACAAAATGGATTCCACACACAAAAATACACTGACAAATTTTTTATCTAGCATCATTATAGTTAACATTGCTGTTTATATAAATTCCTGATAATTACAGATTTAGTTACCTTCATGTTTCAAACCTCAATGAAATGTATTATTTTCTAGGGTAACATAATTGAATTTAATAAATTAAACATAGTAATACATTTCTATTAGCTATATATCCAATATACAACAGAGAATAGCAACTAAAATAGACAAATATCCACTAAATAAGTTGAAAAGAAATTACCCCAAACTGTAAAATATTGTCTCTACCAAAATAACACTCTAGATAGTTTCATAGTTAGTTTGAGTTTAATAAATTGATGGTTTTTGTACTTTGGAGACATTAAGTGTATAGCAAAATAAGTTAAATGTATTGGTAGCCTAATATACCAATGTAAATTCATATATAGATTTATAGTCCTGTGTTCATTTGTGCTAGAAAATAAACAACTGAGGGAAATAAAACCCATTGTATATTTAAACCAAGTGATATTTACCTGATGAATGCAGGATTATTTAATTAGGGAAAATGAATAAAATTCATTCAATTAACAAATGTAAACAACTACAGAAATTTCAATGATTGAAAAATATTTTAATAAAATTTAGTATTGAAGATGCAGGGAAATAACCACTTTGACAGTGCTGGTGATTATGTGTGATAGTATAGACACTCTTTAAAAAGTCTTGCAAGTTTAATATCAATATGCAATTACCATACAACACAGCTAATTGCATTTCTAAACATTTATCCCAGAAAAATGAAAACTTATGTGCACATAAAAACTTGTCCACAAATGTTCATAGCAGATTTACTTGTAATATGAAAAACTGGAGAAAGCTCTGATGTCCTTCAACAGATGATTGGTTAAGCAAACTGGTATATTAACACCATGGGATACTACATAACAATAAAAAACAAAAACAGACAAACAACAACAGCAAAAACCTATCGATACAGGATAATTCATTTGGAGGATTATGACTAAAACATGTAGCAAATTTTACATGCTATGGGATTCCAATTATAAGTCATTTTTGACATGACAAAATTTTAGAAATAGAGATGAACTTAGTGGTTTGTAGAAGTTAGGAGGGGAGGGGCTGGAAAGCAGGTGGTTGTGATTAGGAAAGGGCAGTACAATAGGGATCCTTTTGGTGATGGAACTGCTCAGTTTCCTGACTCTGGTGGTAGATACAGTAACGCACATATGATAAAATAATATACAACTAGACACACACACAGAAATTAGTCCAGTTAAAGTTGAGATATGCATAGGATCAGTGTACTATATCAAATCAGTATTCTAGCTGTTATAATATTCTATAATTCTGCAACATATTACTATAGTGGGAAACTGGATGAAATGTACAGGTGATCTCCCTATATTATTAAGGACATATGACTCTACAGTTATCAAATAAAAATTTTGAGAAGTTACTAAATGGATAATTGAATCATATTTTGTTAACATGCAAAAAAAAAAATCCCTAATTGTGAGAGACTTTTTTTTAAAAGTTTATTTATTTTGAGAGAGCAAAAGAGAGACCATGAGTGGGGGAGGGGCAGAGAGAGGGAGAATGAGAATCCCAAATAGGCTTTGCACTGTCAGCTCAGAGCCCAAGGTAGGGCTCTATCCCATGAACAATGAGATCATGACTTTAGTTGAAACCAAGAGTCTGACACTTAAAGGACTGAGTCACACAGGTGCCTTGAGAAATAAGACATTTTCATTTATTTTTTAAAAATATAGTCTACTTTTGGGGGTGCGTGGGTTAAGTGTTGGACTCTTGGTTTCCACTCAGGTCATGATCTCAAGGTTAATGGGTTCCAGGCCCTAGTAGTCAGGCTCTGCTCTCACAGGGCAGGGCCTGCTTGGGATTCTCTCTCTGGCTCCTCCCCCACTTGCACATGTGGATCTGTAGGCTCTTTCTCTCAAAATAAATAAACTTTTTTATTCTTTTTTAGAAAAGGACAAAATATAGTCTATTTTTATATTGTTCAAAAATTATAGAGAAGGAAATAAAATATTTTTGTAAATGATAAATTAAAGAAAACATAAAATAATAATTTAACAAATATATTGCTTTCCTACCTAGAAAACACGAGAATAAATTCAAATGTCAAAGGAATTTATAATACAATGGTAAACTAGTTTGTAATCAGGAAAATGAGGAAAAAAGGATACTTTCAGAATACCAAATAGAGAAGTATTTATAAAAATAATGTGTATAGAATTTTCCAACAATGCTGGTGGACATGTATATTAAATATTTTAAAAGATTAAAAATACATATATTAAAAAGCTTTGAATGTTTAAAAAGTCTTTGGGACAAGATTTTTACCAGAGTTAATGGGATAAGGTTTACACAGAATACTCTGTGTATGTATATATATATGAAGCATATATGATTCATAATGCACTGGCCCATGGTCTACATATTGTATAAATATAAACTTTTGAATCTTTGTAACCAGCCCATAAAGTAAGCATATAATCAGTCCAAAAAATCAGAGTTTTACCTAGTGAAAAACTCTATTAGCTGAGAGAGGATAAAGAACTTACTGAAGACTATCCAACCAATTATTTGGTAAAGCGAGAATTAGAATTCAAGTAGTCTACCTCCAAATAACTGGGGTCTTGATCACTGTGACCAAGATGTGTATCATAATTGATGTCACAATTTCACATAAGAATTTTTTTCTTACCATTATATGAAATGGAAAAAATTCCAAGAGATACGATTCTTCATTAGGTCTTATTGTAAAAATACAATGTCACAGCCCTATATATGTATATATATGTGTGTATACACATACATATATATATATATGTAATGAAATAATATGCAATAGTTAAATAGAAATAAATATATGAAATAACATTTGGTAAGAACTATTATTTAATGTACCCTAATTTTAGAAAGTGATGTGTTAATATAGACATAAGTAAAAGAATGGAACAGAATAAACCAAAATGTAATCAGCACTTAATTCTGATAGAATTTGCTTTTTTTTCTTAAGCTATGTCTTTATTACCTGTATTATTTCAACAGATGTGCATTATAATTTTAGACAAATAATTTAAAATGTTTTAGAAGTAACTTCATATGAATCACTTGCTAAAAGAGCAGCCTGCACCTTGCATGTCTGAGATGGATATACCTATCCAAGTCCATATTACTAAGAGAACTTAAACACAGATCTTAGAAAATCCAAACACATTTTTTTTGCAATGATTGATAAAATTTATATTTCAACTCATCTATTTTATTACAATTGCAGTGGTTACCATTTAGAAATAGTTGAAGCTTATGCAGCAAATAAACATTTCCCAGCACATTTTATCAAATAGCCTATACTAGGTCTCTCTTGGAGTCGGGGGTGGGGACTAGCAAAAGGGGAGACTATTGTTAAGACAGAAAAGGATTATCTAAAGGTTTACTCTCCTACTTTTCTACAGACCTCCTCCTTTAAAAAAATTTTCTTAAGTTTATTTATTTTTGAGAGACAGACAGAGCGTGAACAGGAGAGGGTCAGTGAGAGAGGGAGACACAGAATCTGAAGCATGCTCCAAACTGAGCTGTCGACACAGAGCCCGACCTGGGAATGGAACTCACCAACCGTGACATTATGACCTGAGCTGACGTCGGCTGCTTAACTGATTGAGCCACCCAGGCACACCTAAACATTTTTTTAAATGCTTATTTATTTTTGACAGAGAGGGAGAGTCAGAGCATGAGTGGGGGAGAGGCAGAGAGAGAGAGAGGGAGACACAAAATCTGAAGTAGGCTCCTGGCTCTGAGCTGTCAGCACGGAGCCCCATGCCAGTCTTGAACCCAACAAACTGTGAGATCGTTACCTAAATCAAAGTGAGACTCTCAACCAACTGAGCCACTCAGGTACCCCCAGACCTCCTCCTTTTAAAAAAAAAAAAATGTATGCCGTAAATAGCAGTATCACTTTTTCTTGAAAATTAATTTCTCTCTAGAGTAAACTACCATTTAAAAAATAATATTTGTTAGTCTCAGTATGAACTTTACCAAATGACATTTCATTCGATCAGTTTGGTTTGTTGCTCTTGGCCTAATTTCTGGAATTTAAATCAAGACCAGAAAATCAAAATACCAAGCTTAATTTTCCAAATAACATTTTGTTAATTCAGTTTATTGATATCTTAGTGACCTGTTGTTTAGTATTTTATTTTGAAAATTTTATTTTGTTAGCGGTGTTTATTACCCAACTTATTGCAGAGTACTTAACAGATCATCATGTCAGATCAATTTATGTATCGCTATAGTGGTTCATTGCTACTTCCCTCAACAATCTGTTTCCCACTGAGTCCTGCATTGTATGCAGTGTTAGCTAAAATTAGCATGGCTTTTTTTTTTTTTTTTTTACAAATAGTTTATTGTCAACTTGGTTTCCCTATAACACGCAGTGCTCATCCCCATAAGTGCCCTCCTCCATGTCCATCTCCCCCTTCCCCCCCATCAGTCCTCAGTTTGTTCTCAGTATTCAAGAGTCTTTCATGGTTTGCCCCTCTCCCTCTCCACCACTATTTCCCCCCTTCTTCTCCCCCATGGTCCTCCATTAAGTTCCTCCTAATCCTCCTATATGTGCAAACATATGATATTTGTCCATCTCTACTTGACTTATTTCGCTAAGCATAACACCCTCAGGTGCATCCATGTTGCTACAATGGCCAGATTTCATTCTTTCTCATTGCCATGTAGTATTCCATTGTATAGATAAACCACATCTTCTTGATCCATTCGTCTGTTGATGGACACTTAGGCTCTTTCCATGTTTTAGCTATTGTGGAGAGTGCTGCTATGAACATTGGGGTCCATGTGCCCCTATGCATCAGCACTCCTGTATCCCTCGGGTAAATTCCTAGCAGCGCTATTGCTGGGTCATAGGGGAGTTCTAGTGTTA